>NW_010322245.1:0-10386 GCF_000700745.2 Antrostomus carolinensis
GGTCACGTCCGCAGCTTCCCCTGGCTCCGGGACCACCTCCGCCTGCGCCTCCTCTCAGCGCGTGGTCAGCCGCTGAACTTACAGTTGCCGCTGCTGTGCTCCTCCCTGACTGAATACAGAATACAAGTCAGTAAAAAGTACCTGAAATTCTGTAGAATAAGGACATGGAGTTTGGGCATTAAGTTTTAGTTCAGTTGAGTGATGCTACTTGTTCAAGTCCCTTCTCTAGCAGGGGCGGAAAGCCTCAACACATAGCCTTAACTGTCATCAGTTACCAAAAGAGGACTGCTGGGATGTACTGAGTTTTGAATGCTATATGGGCTTTGGACACTGAAGTGATGGTCACCAAGACATTTCAAGTTGATAAAATGCAAGAGCTGAAGATCCTCTTCTGGAGAGCAGCAGCATCGCAGCTTCTGTGGAAGGGTGAGTACAGTAGCATCTGCTGAGCTGTTCCTCTGCCGAGGGGGATATTCATGGACTCCACACACGATTCAATGTGAATTCTACTGGAGACCTTTATTATTGGTTACATGATCACTTATATACTCTGAAGTTGCTAACACACACACACACATAAACAACTCTTCATTGGCTATAAGCTACTGTTCACACGTCTGGTTACAATACTTGATTGGATAAATCCACCTGTTCATGAGGCATTCTTTTTACTTCTGACTAGTTACATAAGTTTTCTTATCTTGTTTTCTTGCATTCTTTCTCACGAATCTATTTTTCACCCAAAGGCAAGACAAGGCCGAAGCCACTTGCAGCTTCAGCTCTTAAAGCGCCAACATTCCTCCTCTTCTGTCTCTGTGTGCAGAGAGCTGATCACTGAAGCACACTCTAAAGCAGGAAATTAATAATTACAAAAACCCAAAACCTCGTATGTGCCGTCACAGCTAAGCTGGAATTGGGAGCTGATCCCAAACTCTTGCCTTCCTGTGAATTGGATGCAAGAGAAGGGAAAAATCTTTCAGAACTCTTCATATCACCCAACACTGTTTAATAACACTTTCCAAGGCTTTCAAGGAGGATGGATGCCGATACAACCTTGCTTTTCACAGCATCCTTTGTGGTCGTAGAATTAACTGCCCCAAGGAAAGCAACTTGGGACTATGTAAGTGATTGCTGGTCTTGAATTCCACAAACCTCTTGAAGAACATTTCACAACAAGGATTTCAGTAGGTAGGTTATGAAATAGAGAGAAGTACCCATGTCATTTTTGGGGGTTTTTTTGTTTGTTTTCCTCGCTTTTCTTTCAGCACTCTCCTGTAACTGCACTCAAGAAGCTTGCACAGGACCCGCATATACTTTCTCTGTATTACTTAGCATTGTGAAAACCATACACACAATACATACATCTCCATTGTTCTCATATGGAAATCTTGCCATTCTCCAAATTACTTTATTACCTGTTTCGAGGTCATTCTACGTTTCATGGACTTTTTCTGATGGGTAGCCAGAACTGAGGGCTGCATCGTGGAAGAAGATATTATTCCAGAAAATCTCTTTCTTTTCTCTCCCAGGAGCATTGGCTGTATATTTTCTGCTCATTTATATTCCAAAACTCTTTCAGAACATGATTTTCTCTCTGGTTCCCAACACCTGGCTTCCCAGCCCCACCAGGAGTTTTCCCTATCAGGTATGGGGAGAAGCCCTGGAGCAGCTAAAATAGGGCCACAAGGAAGAGGAACTTCTGAGCTGGGAGCGGCAGTGCCACATCACTTTTTTGTGCCACATCACATCACTCTTTGCTGTGCTCCAGCTCCTACAGAGATGGCACAGCCCTGGGACATTGGCTAAAATGGCACTTTCCTTGCAGAGACTGGGCAAACCCCAGGTTTCCTGACCTAATGGGGAACATCAGCAGCTTTGCCTGCCAAAATGCAACATGTGTGTTTGTGGCTGGTGGTACAAGCCTGCGTCCACTATAGAAATTAAATCTCTCCTGTCTAACGAGAAGGGTTTTAAATGATTGTTAATTGCAGAAATACACAGGCAGTCTCCCCATTAACTGTTCTGGGGATGGAGGAATGCAACCACTCCCAAAAAAGCTGTTATTAACTATTTCTGAGACTAATCCCCTGCTTTATATCTCAACAGGAAAATAAGTCTTCTCTCATTGATATGATTAGGTGAGCATTCTGGTTTTTAATGTCACAGAAAGACGTGTCTTAGGATGACACTTTGACAGCCTATACTGTGCTAGACTTGTGGGAAAAATATATTTTTAAAAGAACTTTTCACATTTTGGTTGGGAATATGTTTTCTTCCAGCAGCTGGGGAGAAATAATACTATCTCTTTTTTCCTCTCAGGGCCCCCCAGTACCCTCCAGAAAGGGTAATTATGAAACCATCAGAAATAATGATGCACTTTGTAACATGCTTTATTACTTAGAGGGACATACAGAGTTATCTTTTCTTTGGATTCATTTGGAGATTAATTAAATATAACATGTATTAGACATTGTGCCTCTGAGCATCTTTCTTACCACTCTACTAGAGGAGCTAAAAACTGGAATACACATGTATTATTGTTCTGCTCATTCTTTGACAACATATCTTAAAATAGGTTCTCAGAACAGTAGGATCTAAAAGACTGTATGGTCTTTTCTCAAGGTTCAGATTTCTTAGAGGAGCTTGCAAAAACTGTCTCACTGCATTCCCATCCAGCACGCAGGCTGGGAACCTGCCATTAGTCTTACTCTTGACTCAGCACTGCATTGACATTTTGCAGAACCTTGAGCTGAAAGAAACTAAAATTGCTTTTTTGCTTGCTAAAGGAGATATATCAACAGTGTGTTGTCGTAGTAAGCTAAGGACAAGAAATGGCTGTATTCTTATCTTGCAGACATCGTTCGTCCTGAGTATATTTCCATCTTCTTGAAGCGCAAGAATACACTTTAAAACACAGAGCAAGAGAAAAAATGTAAAAAAAATTAAAAAAATAAGCATCTTAACACAGGTTCAGTCGAGGCAGGGATCAGCCCTCCATGGCCCAAAGAAATGCAGCAGCAGCAGCTGAGAGGAACCTGTGGCACTCAGGTGAAGCAGCATGTGACAGCTGGGCAAGGAAATCCAAGTTGATGACTGTCCTGATGTGCACCACTTTGCCGAAATGAAAGGCTCACTAACCCCAACAGGAAATAACTGTGGCTTTTCTATTTACTCAAAACATACACTTCAGAGAAGTGACTCAAGGACTGGGTTTTTTTGATTTTTGCTTAGCTGTCAAGGAAGACACAAGTACAGGAAATTGTTATGGCTTGTAACTACTAATTTTGATTTGTGCAAAGATGTAAGAATCTGTGTTCCAGAGAAACATCTTTGCCCTTGGCTGTTGCTGGAGGTCAGAGCTGCAGGGTCTCATCCGGCTCACAGCTTCTCAGCTTCATGAAACCGGGCACTTCCCTGGCACAGCAGGTATACTCCGTGCAACATCTCTCCAAAAGGACTCTCTGCACCCTCTGATGCAGATGCATGCAGGTACACACCTTGTCCACTGTGTTGTCCTATTCAGGGGCTGCATCAGCAATGATTTTCCATTTGTTTTCACTGTGGCGAACATCAAGAGGTCTGAGTGATTTCAAGGTTTTGGTTCTTGGTAACAATGAACAGAGACTCCTCCACAAGCTGCAGGACATGGATGTACAGGGATCAGTTTGTCTATTTTCAGCAGATTTTTAGGTAAATTTGTACCATGAACCTGACTCAGTTTCCTTATGCATTCCTCCCCATGTTTCCTTCTGGATTTCGTTTCCTCACGTCACTCATAATGGCCACTTGAATGCAAATCAGGAATAAGGCATTTATGATGGCTATAGAATAATCATATCCATTCCAAAAATCCATCTCACATTACTGGAGAGCCAAAGGTCAGCTGGAATAGTGGTGGCACCAGATGGGACCAGTATAGTGAGTATACTCTTTTCCCTACAAATAGGACAGAGAGTGGGAGGTGGGGGACTGGGGAGAGAAAGAGAGTGGGAGAGAGAGAGATTAAACAGCCTCTGGTATCCAATGCCTGTGGATGACAGTTTCAAAAATATTTCTAGGGATATACTTAGCAGGCGCTTGCCTGTGATTTCCCTCTAGAAAACTATGAACAGCAAAGGCACACAAATGACCTCTTATTAAAAGAGATATAATTATTTTAATTGTTGTGCACATACAAAAACAGTTTACAAGCTGGCTAAGGCACGGCTCCCGTTGCTGCCTCCTCTTCCTTCCTCTGCCGCAGGGCCCCCTGCCCATGTAGCAGCTGGTAGTCACCAAGCCAAAAGGCAAGACTAGAGGCCAGGCCCTTTGGCAGGACGAACTGAAGTGGTTTGTGTTCCCCTGGTCCTGTTGCAAGAACTCTGGTAAAATAATCAAGATTTTATTATATAGAAGAGTTGGCTTTGATTAAGTAGAAAGTTGTAAAGCATAATGTATAAGTTAGGCTTGTTAGCTTTGAACTAGGTAATCATAGAAACCTCACTAGGAAGAGACTGCGAAGTCCCAGGCCTGTTCTAATCATTATCTTGGTACTGAAGTTAAGAATAATGTATCTTCATTATAGAGTTTCAGAAATCAAAATTTATTACCTTAATGTTCATAGAAGCATTAAGATGCTTTGTTTTACTGATCACTGGGATGTGACGAGAACATGCTGAGCTAACTCCTTAGGACAAGGTAGACAGAAGGGTTAGAAACAGGGCCAAGAATGAACTGAGCATGCTCAAGAGAAAAGTTCAACCAAAGGACACAGTGATGAAGACTATCAACGATCACCAGAAGACCTGGATGACCACCAGAGATAGAAAGTGCACATGCAAAAGGAACTTTTACATATATTAATGAGTTCCTGGAAATGTAATAAATAAGTAAATGACTTTTTGGAAAAGTCATGAATATGCATATTTTGGTAGTATAAAGTCTTTGTACAGAGACAAGTCGATACACATGACAGGTGGAGCGATCCCCCATGCATTCAGTGTCATAATAAAGAAGCGCCTGCTTCTTAAGACTACATTGGTGTTAAGTTAATTTCCTGATTTTGGTGACAGCTCTTTCACAGCGCCTGCCATCCCAAGGATTTAGGCAGGATTCTGAGTCCTGGTAGATTTAGGGATGAGTTCCCAATGCTTTTTAAAGAACTGTGAGTGCCTCTGTACTCCAAGATCCTCTGAAAATCCTACAGTCACAGACCCACAAAGAAATATAAACGAAGTTACAATTTCCTCGAGTTTGCAAAGACAGTTTGTCTCTGGGTTTGAAATCTAATTCCCCAGGAGAAAAACACTAGCTTATACAGAAGAGCATAGATAGATAAAGGGAAGATTGGGAAGTAGGAAAAGAAAATTACAAGAGGGAAGGGTGGAAAGAACAGAAACAGGGAGACAAGAAGTAGAAAAAGGAGGTATCATAAGGGTAAGAGTAGGAATAAAAGGTGGAAAAAAACTCTTTCACTGTCTTCTGTGGCTTTCCACTTGGCTCCTGTACCTTTTTCTCCTTATTCTTGTTTTGTTTTTTCTTTGCCTGAAAAATCAGTAAAGCATTCATAGGCATTTGAGGGAGAAGGAATGGAGAGGTCTGAGGCAGAATAGGTACCACCAACTTCTGCCAGCTCAGTGTTCCCATGCTGACTGTGCAGGAGCTGTGCATGGCCACCCACTCCCTCTGGTCTGTGCTGGACACCCAGCTCAGGATGCTGGGGGGAACAAAAGTAGGGTGGTGCTAAGGGGAGAGAAGGAGTAGCAAAGGAAGGGGAGAGCAAGGTGCATAGGGCTTTGGAAAGAGGTCGTGGCATGGGGGGAGTTAGTCAAGCAGGTGAAAAGCATTGAGGAAGAGGGTCGTTGACCTGTCCACTCTATAGTGGCTCCAGGCTGGCTGAGGAAGCTCTTCAGCAATAAATGTATGGTAGACCTTCACTGATGGTTAAGCTGCTGCTGCTGGTTCCAGACAGAAACTTTATCTGGGGATAAAGAACAAAGGCAGGGGAGGAGGTGAAGGAAGCAAGCAGGGAGCTGCCTTCTGTCACCTAACATCAAATAGCCACAGGACTTGAGCCTGGGAAACCTTTGAAGTGTGACTGATCCTCTTAAGCTACTAAAGTGGACAAAACCTTTTTATTTAAACTAAAAAAAAGTTACATCAAACTAATGTTCACCACTGGGAATGCAAAGCCATAAGCCTTGAGCAGAAGCCAAGCCCTGCTGAAACTAGCAGAAGGATACCCACAACTCTACAGAAGGAATGGGACAATGAAGACAACTGAAGGAATTGGGAAGGGGGACAGTGATGCCCTTCAAGACTTTTCTCCTGATCTCAAGGACTTGCCATGTGTTGCAAGCCTTGCCAGTCATTTGAAATGTAGGCAGCCCTGGATCACCTCTAAAGTAGCACACATAAAACGGAGGCTCATAGAAACAAGAATCAACCCCACTGTCCCTCTTCAACTCTTTAGGGTACACGCATGTTTCAGCAAGGCAGCGATTTCAGGTAAGACTGATAAGTGTTCAATACCAGCCTTGATATTTATTTAACTTTTTAAATTGACCTGACATACTACTGCCACACAAACAAATGCCATATATTTGTAAACAGGCTGAACTCAATCATAAGCTTAACAAAATACAAATTACTGTCATATAGTGAACCCTCAGATATATGTGCAAAAAGTACCATTGCAACTAAAATGTGAGATGGTAACTCAGAAAAGTAGACTGATAAGTAATTCTTTCATTGAATTAACTAACCTCCTAGTTACATGAATGAATGGTAATTATAGGTATGATGAAACAGCGTCATATAGTGTAACCATGCTGTAATTATACTTGCTGTATGAAACTGTGACCTTGGTATTACAATGAGAAATTAGATGAAAAGCAGAAGAAAAATCCCAGGTCAAGATCCAAGCAGGTGGAACAAAGTCACAATGATATTTGTTCATCTGCTTTTACTGCCTTACCATCTCCCTGCCAGGGGTATGTTCCACACATCTCTGGAGTGACAGTGCTAGTGCGCATATCGGCACTGGGATTACACGCACATTGCTCTGGTTTATCATCATCCCTGGAATTGCTACTCTGTGCCATTACCAGTGACAGGCAAACTCCATAACAGGAGTAAACTGTCAGCTGCACAAATTCTGTATTTTCCTTGCAGTATATTTGATTCTATCAGGCTTAACGTTAAATGCACATATACTGGGCTGGTGCCAATGCACTCTCCCCCTCCTGATCCTTCCTGCCTAAAGCTAAAGAACTGGAAGGAGGAGGAAGATTGTTTTTGTTGGGTTTATGGTTGTTGGGTTTTATATATTGCTTTTGCAGTAGCAAAGCTTGCTGATGAGCTCTGTGGCCTTTCCAGTGCCCAGTTAGCTCAAAAGAAGCATGGGAAACACTCTAGTACACACTAAGAAAAAGAGATAGGTAGTTGGGAGGAAAGCAGGCATAGGAAAATAGTCCCCAAAGAAAAGATACAGGATAGGAGAAGGAAATTAAGGTAATCTGGCCAGAAGTGCAACACCACACAGGACTTAGATAAGCCCCTTCTGAAAAACACATATTTCCAGCCACTGGCATGACATGCTTTGTCTTTATTCCCAAACCTGGAAAGAAACTATGAGACAGAAAACCTGGTTGAACTTGTGTAACACTGCCATCCAGTGCTGCTAGTGTGCCCAGGATGCAGCCCAACCTCTGCACTTTGACCTATCCCATCCCAGAGCAAGGCCGCCATCCCACTGTCCCAATTAACTCCATCCTCAGAGCAGTCTCCGGAGCTGTGTTCCCTTACCTGTGGAATTCCTGGCAGGGCCCTAGCCTGTGGTGTGTGGCGAGGATTGAAGGGCACAGCTGTCCTCTGTCACTGGGATGCCTGGAGCATCATCTCAAAAGGTGAACCCATCCACCTATTTTCTCCCGTTCTCCAGTTTTTTAACAATGCTAGAAGGAATATTTCTTACCTGCTAAATACAATGACAACTAGTTGCTTGCTCTTGGGCTTGAGAACTGACATGGTAACTGGTGTTCTCCTTCCTAGAAGGGGACATTGTTCAGCCCAGAAGGGAGACGGAGTCACAGACCAGTCAGTCATGAGGAGGCTGGTTAGGTTTTGCTCTAATGGTCACCCTAGTTAAATGGGATGAGAGGCAAATTTCCTGTATTTTAAAAGAAATTAAAAGTTTAATCTCTCCTAAGCAGCCAGAAGGTATATTCTTAGACATTTTTCAACCTTGCACGGATTTTTAATTTGAACTGGCTAAAGCCACCAGACTAATAGGATCTGGACAGTCTGGATTGATGGGCCAAGGCCAGTTGTATGAGATTTAACAAGGCCAAGTGCTGGGTCCTGCACTTCAGTCACAACAACCCCATGCAATGCTACAGGCTTGGGGAGGAGTGGCTGGAAAGCTGCCTGGCAGAAAAGGCCCTGGGAGTGTTGGTCGACAGCCAGCAGTGTGCCCAGGCAGCCAAGAAGGCCAACAGCATCCTGGTCTGTATCAGCAATAGTGTGGCCAGCAGCACTAGGGAAGTGATTGTGCCCCTGTACTCGGCACTGGTGAGGCTGCATCTCGCGTACTGTGTTCAGTTTGGGGCCCCTCACTGCAAGAAGGACATTGGGTTGCTGGAGCATGTGCAAAGAAGGGCAACAAAGCTGGTGAAGGGCCTGGAGAACAAGTCTTATGGGGAGCAGCTGAGGGAACTGGGGTTGTTTAGTCTGGAGAAGAGGAGACTGCCTTATTGCTCTCTACAACTACCAGAAGGAGGTTGTAGTGAGGTTGGGTGTTGGTCTCCCAGATAACAAATGACAGGACGAGAAGGAACAGCCTTAAGTTGTGCCAGGGGAGGTTTAGGTTGGATATGAGGAAAAACTCTTCATTGAAAGGATTGTCAAGTATTGGAACAGGCTGCCCAGGGAAGTGGTGGAGTCACCATCCCTGGAGGTATTTAAAGGACGTGTAGATGTGGTACTTGGGGACATGCTTTAGTGGTGAACTTGGCAATGCTGGGTTTACGGTTGGACTAGATGATCGTGATGGTCTTTTCCAACCAAACAATTCTGTGATAATATTTTGAGATCCTTTTTTCAAGACCTCTCTCATAATAACTACAATAGATTGATACAATACCAAATAACTTACATGCAAAAGCCTCAACACATGCAAAAGACAGTCTTTTTCCTGCTCTTGCTTCAAAGCAGAGCTTTTCTTTTCTGTGACACTGGTTCAGGGCTGTGTGCAAGCCCCCCTCAGCCCAGCTCACTCCTTTTGGTAGAGGAAAATTTTCCGGATCCATTTATCAGCCTTCATCAGAGATACATCTAGAACTACTGTTGTTAACCACTAACTAAATTGATACGTTTGCTGCTGAATAATTACAAAAATAGCTTCCTTCAACTGAGCAGCAGCAGAACAGACTGCAATAAATCACAATAGATCTGTTGGCTTTTCAACATGCTTCAGCAAGAAAAGTGCAGCTGAATTTGATAAAATACGGCCACTTTCTCTGTTGACATGCATAGTCAGGAGAAACTCTGCCTTTCAAATTCACCTGATTTGAAAGGCAGTCTTTGATGTAACACACATAATAATGCCCCGCATAGCTGAAGGAGTATAAACAAATAAATGCTTTAAGAGCCAAAGCTGCAGGCGGCCTCAGCCTTGAGCAATTAATTCCTAATCTTGAGTGAAAAATAAAACAAAGTGGAAAAACAAGAAAGAATTTCTATGAGACAAGATAAGGAATGATTGTGTGCTGTAATCAGTAACCAGTCAGAAGTAAAAGAATGGCTCGTGAACAGGTGGAATTATCCAATCATGTCAATTGTTTAGGCGCGTGTGTGTTAAGGGGTAATGAATCAAAGGTGAAAGAATGCCGCATGCTTGGGGCGTGCTGGAGGGTTAAAGGATATATATAAGCAGTACAAAGCTTCAATAAAGTGCCGATACCTGATGCCTCAAGACATCTCGGTGTTGGTCATTTCTTCATCCGCTGCAATGCTTCTTCTTTATTTTACTGTAGCTATATTTAGTAAATATTGGGTGGATTATTTGAAAATTTAATGTAAGGATTAATAATGGGGATTGTATTTTTATTCTTAAACTGCAGAGATGTACCATTATTAATTAAAGCAGATATTGTATCTGCTGAAGCCAAATAGATAGTACATAGTATTTTCGATTTCTTTATGCTTAAGGTTTTCAATAAAATTTCTGGAATATGCAGTGTAATAACACTGTTTTTGAGGGAAAAAAAATATATATCTAACCACTGATTGATGTAGATGGAAAGATAAAATAATTATTATTTTTACCTAGGAAAGCAAACCCCAGAAGTTTGGTTTTGCTTGTGTGCTGTTTCTGGGCATTGGTTTTAGCTTACTCCATGAAAGAGT
>NW_010322245.1:10396-11419 GCF_000700745.2 Antrostomus carolinensis
AGAAATCTTTCAGGTGAAAGATTTCCATCAAAAGCTATCAGGAAGGGGTCTATGTTTAGTTTTCAGTTTTCGCTCAGCTTCCAGGCTTTTCCTGATCTATTTATGTTGCTTCCACCTGACATTTTTTCGTATTTCTGACAATTAGAGGCTCCTCTTTTGGTGTTTGGTAGCAAGGGACCACAGCACCGAGCATCACCTGTGATGTCCTTCCAGCACCAACCTCACCTTGGACACATGGCCTATGCTCTCTATGCTTCACGAACCCCAGCCGCTTTCACATGAAGATAATACATGCAGAGATAAAAGGCTGTTATGAGAATTATGTGCAGTCCATTAAGAAAAACGTTATGTTTTTTTCAAGTGCAGTTCATTACAAGCATGCCAGAGGGTTACTGTCCTCATTTTTTCCTCATATCTAATACAAATCTATGCTCTTCCATTTTAAAGCCATTACCCCTCATCATCTCACTACCTGCCCTTGTTATAAGTCCCTCCCCAGTCTTCCTGTAGGACCCTTCAGGTACTGTAAGTCAGCTATAACATTTCCCTAAAGCCTTCTCTTCTCCAGGCTGAACAGCCCCAACTCTCTCAGCCTGTCCTCATAGGAGAGGTGCTCCAGCCCTCGGATCGTCCTCGTGGCCCTTCTCTGGACTCGCTCTAACTGATCCATGTCTTTCTTGTGTTGGGGGCTCCAGAACTGGACACAATACTCCAGGTGGGGCCTTACAAGAGCAGAGTACAGGGGGATATATTATGAGCTGGATATGTTATTCCTCTACCACAGCAAAGCCAAGCCTTGTCCAAATCACTGAGAGACCTTGAGCTAGCCTTTATTGTGGGTATCTGTAATGGGAACTAACAGGTATTGTATCTGCTTTAGCCATTTTGCATAAAAAAGATTACTAAAATCTAAATTTTGTACCTCAGCCAACTGGAAGTCCTCCAAATGCATCATAAAAATGAGTCTTTCACATACACTTTTTTTTGCTATCCTCCAAAGCCCATTGGTTGCTCTTCCCACCA
>NW_010322245.1:11454-12915 GCF_000700745.2 Antrostomus carolinensis
AGCAGGAATCCAGACTTTCATTCTCCATCTTTATATTAGCCTTTAAAGTCTTTTGATGCTATAAATGTTCCTAGTTCAAAAACACATTTATATTGAAAGACACAAGAATAAAGGAAAGCAATTAAGTTACTGTGAAGTGGAATCAATTTGCAGCAGATTTACGAATTTCAACTACATGTACTGCTTACTTGGTAGACCTGGAGTCATAGACGGTCATGAAGGGAAGTCCTGTTCATTTCCATCAGTCAGTTCTCTGAGGTTTATGGGAGCAATGCCACAGTACTTCTTGGAGGACTTTGTCACATGCATTTCTAAATTAAAGAGTCTTCAGCTATTGAACAAGAACACTGAGAGACAGAAGAGCACTGAAAGGAATATTAGGTTTCACTTTGCTCAGACAATTAGTATAATATAATGCTGGCTCCCCATTGCCTCTCATCCTGCATAGTTATGCAGGCTAAATCTACAGAGAGATTTTTCCTTCATTCAAAATGCAAATCCTCAGAGCCCCCTTTTCAGCTGTTGCCTAACTTTGGAGATGGCTGAATCCCCATGACACCTAAGATCCAATCAGTAAAGCATTCTGGTTGCTTGAATTTCTGCCTCTGGGTCTGCCCGTATATATTCAAATCCTGACAGCACTGAACGACTCAATATTTCAGTCCTACAGGGATTCACAGATAAGGTGTTCCTCTTCTAGCAGCTGTATCTGCTAACTGGGGTCCCATAGGAATTTTGACAACCCAGAGCTAGCACAGACCAGGAAGGGGAGGGTAGGAGTGGTATAAACTGCCAGTGCTATAATAAGGAAGAGGGGAGGAGAAAGAAGGGCAAAGTATTTCTGAAGAGCTGGTTGTGGTGTGTTTCTGTCACTCCTGGATGCACCAGCAGATCCCCAATCTAAATCTTGCAGAAGGATTTAATTTATCTGGTGAATATTATGGATAACAGCTGGGCCAGCCACCTGGGTAATCTATGCCTTGGATGAGCAGCATGAATGAAGGGAGGTGCCCCCATCAGTCAAAATGAAATATGTGGCTCTTGCTCCTCTCTTGACATTTGCTGCTGACCATCTCAGAGAGTCTCTGACTCTGCATGGCAGCTTTTGTGGCTCTAATTAGGCACCTAAATGTCCACTTAGCCAGGCTGTTCATTTGACTGGGCAACAGGGCACCTAAGAATTAAGCACTGAAACACTCAAGTTCTCTGCGTGAATTGGCCTCTACTTTGCAAGTGAGCTTTGCCTGGTAATTCCATTTTTCCCCTCGGATAATAAAAAGCTTGCAAAGGAGGAAATTAGCCCTCTGGATTTAATTATGCACATGCATCAGTAATGGGAGTAATTGCACTAACTCAGTCACACTGCACAGTATACTTGCTTGAAACCAAGCTGAAGAAATACCACCGGTAGCTACAGGAAGACAGACCAGATTGTTACTGATTTGCCATTTTATTATTATT
>NW_010322246.1:0-804 GCF_000700745.2 Antrostomus carolinensis
ACAGGGGATCAATCATTGACAGGGGATCAATAATTAACAAGTGATTGACAAGTGGGTGATTGACAGGAGTGATTGACAGGGGATCAATGACTGACAAGTGATCAATGATTGACAGGTAATTAACAGGTGATCAATGGGATCAGGTGATCAATGTGACAAGTGATCAATCAGCAAGTGATTGACAGGTGATCAATGATTGGCAGGTGGATGATTGACAGGGGATTGACAGGGGATCAAGTGATCAATTAGTGACTGGCAGGTGATCAATTAGTGACTGACAGGTGATCGATTAGTGACTGGCAGGTGATCAATTAGTGACTGGCAGGTGATCAATTAGTGACTGACAGGTGATCAATTAGTGACTGGCAGGTGATCAATTAGTGACTGGCAGGTGATCAATTAGTGACTGGCAGGTGATCGATTAGTGACTGGCAGGTGATCGATTAGTGATTGGCAGGTGATCGATTAGTGACTGACAGGTGATCAATTAGTGACTGACAGGTGATCAATTAGTGACTGGCAGGTGATCAATTAGTGACTGGCAGGTGATCGATTAGTGACTGGCAGGTGATCGATTAGTGACTGACAGGTGATCAATTAGTGACTGACAGGTGATCAATTAGTGACTGACAGGTGATCGATTAGTGATTAATTAATTAGTAATTAATTAGTAATTAATTAGTAATTAATTGATCACCTGCCAGGTGATCAATGACTGACAGCTGATTGGCTGATTGATTAGATGATTGACAGCTCACTAATTAACAGGTTATTGGTAATTAACAGGAGGGGGCGGGGCTTACC
>NW_010322247.1:0-3950 GCF_000700745.2 Antrostomus carolinensis
CAAAGGAAATGGTAAGACCTCGTTATGTCTGAGAAATATTTGGAGGAACTTTTGTTTGCAACCATGCAGTTCTGAATTTATGCTTTTGCAAACCATGGCACACAAAAAAAAAAAAAAGCCAAAAAACAAACAATCCTGGAATCTGCAAGGAAAGAATCCAATGGTCTTCTTCTGAGAGGATCAGTTACTCTGCCACAGAAGGCAATATGAGAAGCATTTTCAGGACACCGTGTAGTCGCAGTTGCAGCTGGGTTTAAAATTAGAAGGAACAATGTTGTACCTGAACCCTTCTCCAGTTTTTCAGATCTCATGGCTGCTACTTGTACAGCTCATTTCTGCTAATGCTGGAATAAAAGCTGATTCTCCTGGGATGAGATAAATACATGAACAGCAGGACCATCCCTCTTGGGAAGAGCATTGGAGGGATGAACACTTGAATGTCTGAAGGAAAAGTATTTAAAGCTTAAATTGGGTTTCTGGGACATTTGACACCAGCTGAGGATAGTGGGACTGAGGACTTGTCAGTGTTGGGTTAATGACTGGACGCGATGATCTTAAAGGTCTTTTCCAATCGAGGCAATTTTGTGATTCTGAATGTTTCTGTGATTTACTGTTGCCGTACTGGGCTCATAGGACATTTCTGATGCAAGTTGAAAACATCAGAAACATCTCAGGCAAGAAGGACATGAGATAAGTACAAGTGGGTGAAGAAAAATGGCGTGTACACACTCCTGCAAAAAAACACTAAAAGGATGATACAGGCAAATGTTGGGACCCCTGAATAAAAGGAACTCAGGTTTATTAGTTTCTTCCCATGTCAGTACAGGATATGAACCCTTTAGGTTCAAGTGGGATATCACCTCTTGGCCTTACCTCTCACCAGCTTCTTCAAGAGTGGCCAATGAAGCAGGTGCCATTTCCCTTTGGTATTTGAAGAGCCTTCAATCATTTTGTAAGAAGAGTTCTAGTGCTTCTAGTGTGCTTCTGTGGCTCCGAAATCCTGAAGAGAATGTAAGAAAGTAGATTTCTGTGAGTAAATTGTGAGTAGTTTTCTCTGAACGGTTGTTTAATTGAGCTGCAGCTGGAGCTGATTATGTTTGTTTTTCCTTCAGTGTCTCTCATTTCCTTTCGTTTCTGTTAATTCCTGCTTTCATTGGATAACTGTTGCTGTACAAAATTTAAAGAGCGGTAAAAAAAAAAAAAAAAGAAAACAAGAAAAAAAAGCATATTTTGAGAGCTTTTTATGACAGTTGTTCCTGAAGACACCTGTAAACTGTTGAGCTGAATTGGGCTGCAGCTGCTGCTGACTGCGTGGGGTGTGAAGGAGAAGGGGTGTGACTCATTCTTCTGTTTTTTCCACCCTGCTTTTCTTTGGCTGTGGTAATTGTTAAGCCACGTGTGCTGTGATATTTTTTTCAGTTGAGTCTCTGGGTCAAGAAAATCCTAGACTGCTGGAGGCTGAGACCAGGGTGTGCTTGAGGGGAAGCATCACTCCTACCTCAATTTGGATGTAGATGAAGGTTGCATTTATGGTATCTAAGGAGGCATTGCTGCTATATATCAGTCAAGCTGCCATATGTCCAGGGCAGACAATGAACTGCATGGATCGATAATGAATTCTATGTTCTATTTTTTTTTTATGCAAAATCTACCTGAACAGAAAGTGAACATGGTTGAGATGGGCTAACAGCAACATGATGAAGTTCATCAGGCAGAAGTGACAAATCCTACAGCTGGGGAGGAATAACTCCATACACCAATATATGTTGAGAGTCACCCAGTTTGAAAGCAGCTTGGCAGAAAAGGACCTGAGGGTCCTGGTGGAGACCAAGTTGAACATAAGCCAGCAATGTGTCCTTGGCAGCAAAGGTGGCAAGCGGTAGCTTCAGCTGCATTAGACAAAGTATTGCCAGCAGGTCAAGGGAGGTGATCCTTACTCTCAGCACTGGTGAGTCCATACCTGGAGGACTGTTTTCAGCTCTGGGCTCTCCAGTACAAGACAGACATGAGTATATTGGTGTCGAACAAAGAGCCATGAAGGTGATTAAGGGTCTGGAGCACCTCTCAAATAAGGAGAGGCTGAGAGAGCTGGAGCTTCTCAACCTGGAGAAGAGAAAGTTCAGGGGGAATCTTATAAATAATATAAATGCCTGAAGGGATAGTGCAAAGAGGACAGAGCCAGGCTCTTTTCGGATGTGCCTAGTGACAGGACGAGAGACAACAGACACAAACTGAAGCACAGGAGGTTCCCTGTGAACATTGGGAAACACTTTTTTACTGTCAAGCACTAGCACAGGTTGCCCAGGGATGTTGTGGAGTCTCTGTCCCTGGAGATATTTAAATGATGTCTGGACATGGACCTGTGTAAGTGGCTCTAGGTGGCCCTGCTTGGGTGGGAGATTGGACTAGATGACCTTCAGTGGTCCATTCCAACCTCAAACATTTGGTCATTTTGTGAGATATGTTTGTCAGTGAGGAGGACCTTAGTATTTTCCTTCTTGTCCTATGTACTGTCTCTTCTGCTTTTCTTATTTCACAAAATGGATGCTGTGGTAAGAAATCATGTTACACTGGAACTGCTGGGTCTGCTAGGTCAAATTTGGTGTACAGTTCTCTCCCAAGAAAGCTTAATATGAGCAAAACAGGGAGCGTGTTGTGGTTTTCTACAGAACAACATCTTTGAAGGTTAAATTAATTTGCTTTTCCGACCCTTTTTTGATTCCATGTAATACTCAAGGGAATAGTCTTCGATTATCTATGACATTCAAGGCTACATGACCAGTTGAAGACTCCCTCTTCTGTCAGTACAGCTGGTTTTCTAAAGAAAGAAAGAGAAAAATCCTCCAGAGAACTTTGGAGGCATGACAAGATCAAGATCCTGGATTACCTGAAATAAAGAAATAAATAAAAATAGATATTCACATGCTCCCAGTCATTGATTCTTAGACTGCACAAGAGTTTTATCTGGAGAAGGAAGTCTATTGTTCATTCATTCCACATCACTTCTCCACCAAAACCATTTCTTCTTGGCATGTGTCAGATTGGGAGGGCCACAGACAACTGACAGTCTACTTCTTGTGCTTTTGAACTATTATTCTTCAGAGAGACAAATATGGAGGTCTCTGCTACTTTCTTCTGTCTTTACCCATCTGAAAAGTGCTTTTTCTTCTTTCAGTTGAAATATCCTAGATGTCCTGATCTGTTTTGAATCCCATGCCTCTGAACATCAGGTTTTGTCAGCCTGTGGCATTCCACTTAACATTGCAGAAATACCTTGTAACTGACTTCTCAAGATCACCTCTATGCAAGATAGTCACACAGCCATTCTTTGCGTTAAGTATTTTCTCTATCGACAGCTGTTTCTTAACAACTCCAGGGTCAATGAACCTACCTGAACACATAAAACCAAAATGAGCTCAGTTTTCCCCGGGGTTTTTGTGAATTCTATTTTTCTCAGTCATGCAATGCAAAACAGACAACCAGAGTTTATGGTATATCACCATGCCATACTACCATATGGTAGCACAATGGCCTTTGAGAAGATTTCCTATTTTAGCATTGTAACTGTAACTATGTGCCATGTCTTTTAACCAACCTTTGATAGCATACACATTCACTAAAAGATATCTGTGCAACTAGGTGATAGCCTCCAAAAGGTTTCAGTCACACTTCTAGGTAGAAACCTGAGGAGAAGCAATTTAAAAACAAATTGCCATAACTGCCCTTGATCAATTCTTTCTTTGGGACTATATATCCAGATTTCCAACATAGCTCTTCTCAAGCTCTTCTTACAAACTGCCCTTGCCCCTAGTGGCTGATGTTTTTAAAAAACAAACTGTCTTGGGACAGATTCCCTTTCTTTCCTCCAATTTGTAGTTGCACATATTATGTTATCTTTTAATAGTGGTGAATTGAAAATGGAAATGACCTCAAGTTGCACCAAGGGAGGT
>NW_010322248.1:0-3051 GCF_000700745.2 Antrostomus carolinensis
TTGCCTCTGCCCGGCAGCAACAGGGCAGGGGATACCTCTGGTCCCCCTCCCTGCCTGACAGGGTGGGGGTTCCATCTTCTTTTGGGGGGTATCCTTATGGGGCATTTCTGACTGGCACACCAGGCAGTTACTCCACCAGTCAATCTCCTTCTCACATTCCCTGATGGTCCTCAGTCTCTCGACCTCCTCCTTGAGTTTCACCACCATGCTCAGCAGATAGTCCCCCTGCTCACACCTCAGGCAGGTGGAATGCCTCCCTCCCTCCCCCAGCAGCAGCAGGCTCTGCCACTCCCTGCAGCCAAAAATATACAAAACTAGTGGATTTTAGAAAGGAAAGTCAATATCTTAAGTCCCCACTGATCAAGGATCCTATATGCTTTTACTTCTAAAAGAGAATGTATTTTTTTTCCATCCTGGATGTATACACAAATGGGGCAAAAAATATCCAAACATATTTCTGGGACTGTGAGTGTGGAAAGTTAAATGCTGAATTTAGTAGTTAAGCTTAATGTCCCTTAGCCCTTACACCTAGATTTTTTATTTTTTCTATTATGCTGGTACTTGCTACTCTTTATGCCTTAGGTCAGGATTCAAAACTTTGCATGTATCTTCTTTTGTCCTAACTGGGAGATAATTCCATCCCCCATCCCCCCACCCCACAAAGAATTGGAGTGTGATTTTGTTTTTTTCCTGTGCTCAAAGGGTTGTGATTAAAAGATTAGTGCCTACAGTCCTTTTGGAAGTTAGGAAATCTAGTCACTTAGTGACTAGATCACAAATCTGTAGTTGAGGAGAGGATTAATTGCTTCTGTCCAGATTTCATTGGGACCTAGAAGGCTATCGCCTCATGCTATTTAGAAGCAGAGAAAGCTGATTTTCTGTTCTTAAATAATAAAAGTCCATTGTAGGCATTTTAAACGCTTTCTGTTTTGTGAAAATCTGGACTTTGTTTTTCTTTCTGTTGTCATTTCTGACTGGGAACTGCCTAGTCAGAAAGAAAGAAAATTAGTGCTGGGAGTGTAGCTTTTTGTCCTGCTTCCCTGTGTACAAAAGTTTTGTGTCTTCTGAAAGTAATCCTGTGTGAATTGATAGGCACAGGTCTACAGACTATTGGTACAGAACTCCAGCCGCTTGCTTAACACTGCTAAATCACACACTAGAAAAATTTCTGGCAGGGCTGAGTTTCTTTTCTAAAAGTACACACATCAGACAAAATATTACAGTCTGGTGTAGCTTGCTTGAGCTTGCTTGCTCCTCTCAGCTCTACTTGCCCTGTGTCAGCAGTGAACTTTTTCCCTTCCATGCACAGGTAAATTTTAGTTTTAATGGCATAATTGCTTATTTAATCATAATTAAAAAGAGTTGTTTGATACACCAAGGTATGCATGAATTGTAATGAAAAGCAAATTGTCTCATTACTTTTCCTGAACTGCTTTGTTTTACAAATGTTAAAACTTGAAAAGATGATTTTACATTCCCTCCTTTTTTTTTTTTTTTTTTCCTAGTGTTTTATGGCCTTATTTCTTTTTGATTTTCAATTCTTTACAAATGTTACCTCTTGACAAGGAGTACATTCTTCAATTTTTAGTTGAGGAAGGTAGTCTAATATTGTAGAAATTTGAACCGAAAAAAGTTTTGACTGAGATGAAGAAAAGTGATTGTGTTTTCCACATGTATTTAGTAGGGTCTGAGAAAACATAAATATTTAAACTGTGTGCTATTATTTTTTATAATTTTTTTTAATATTACTGTTTTGATAAAGAGCAATCATTATCTGTTAGGTATAACAGAGAGTGACTGTACACAGTTGGACTAGCTGATCGTTGTAGCTCCATTCCAACTGAACTATTCTATTCTACACCATAGACTGCTACTTGTGTGCCAACCTTTGTCAAACTGGCTATGTAAAATATTTTATTCATGCAAATACCCTTAGCCAAGAGATTGAGGAGAAAGGTAGTCTTGTGGTTAATGCAATAGACTCAAGATTAGGACTACTGGATTCTAGTTGATAGTAGGAGTTATTTGTTGATTACCTGCCATCATATATGCAGGTATATTTGGGAATGGGTATATTTGAGAATGGGTATAGGAACTTGGGATTTGTGTGTTTTCATATATCCACAGGTTTTTTTAATGAGGACACAAATATTAACAAGCTAATGAAGCTGCAAAACTTTTAAGGAAATACTAGATCGTTAGTTTTTAAAACTACAATATTGGTATTTTCCGAGAAAATATAATGAAATATAAGGATTTAGGATATTTTAAAAAAATTTGGAAGTAGCAGGTGGATGCGTGGCCCATTATCAGGGGAATCACAAGTAAATAATGATAATAAATAATATTTATATTCATCTGCTATATGAGTGTACAGTATTCAATAGGTCTGAAGATTTAATTTTTTTTCATTGCTTTTCAGATGTGTAGTAACAAGCAGATGCATGGAAAGTCTGCAGTATAAACTGTGTAGGGCCACATGTTCAAATAAACTTAAAAAGTTGCCTTTTACAACAGGGGTGTCTCTGCTTCCTTCACAGGAGAGAGGAGGCAATTTTACAACTATGTAGAAAATACTAATAATTTCAAAATGTTCTCAAAACATATATTTGTAAACTGTGAATGTACCCAGAAAATTTCATATGATACACTGCAAGTTTTAGTGATTAATAGCTTTCACATACACATGGCTTACACAATAGAAAAATACTCTGAAACATGGTGTGGTAATCTTGAGTACATGACACTTAAATGACAGGGTTCTCCTATTATATAAGTTTAGCAGTCCTGGTTTTGGTGTTTTCTGGCATGGGTTGATCCTCTGGTTTGGGTGCAGTAGCAGTATTTGTCATGGGGGTTGAAGTAGTTGCCATGTCTGTTACAGGAGCTGGACTATCTGCAATATTTATCATTTTGCTACCAAATCCAGAGACCTTCCCTTCCCCTTGAGGGTATCGAATAGTGTTGAATAGGATTCCATAGGCATGGGTCAGACCTCATCACGTTTCAATGATCTGTGTCTCTCTGGAATTGCCAGAATGACAACACACT
>NW_010322248.1:3074-35713 GCF_000700745.2 Antrostomus carolinensis
TCCAAATATTTTACTAATTCTTCATGATTCTGCACTTGTTCGGGTGCGAATTTTCAAAACATTGGAGGTGCCCCCCACCCAGGTGCTTGCCCAAACTGTCCCACAGACCCTGTCACTCATAACTATCCCCTGGGGCAGACCTCTGGGTCATATTCCTAAATAGTTGTTTAACCCACAGCAGGAGCTGAAACACATTAAAAAGACCCAGAAATAGAAACATGATGGTTAGAGCATCCCAAGAATATTAGAAATTCTCTCTGAATGAGGAAAAGGAGGCAAAGGAGTGGGGGAAATCACCCCCCTCTGTCTTCCCCGTAGCCTGGGTGCAATTGCTAACACGTTCCGACAGGTGGCGCCGGGGATACAACCATGACGACAACACCCCGAACAAAGAGGCACCTGACCCGCGTGGCCCGTGATGTCATCATATCGTAAGCAGACACCACACAGTACAACAAAATCATAACCCTGAGCCCTCTCCCAGCCTTGACAAACAGCACCCCAGGGAATATCTACTGCACATAAGGCTTCACATAGCACAGCCAAGTGATCATATGGAACAACATTGTGACCAAGGACAATTTAACTGCTGTATTAAATGTGTATGTATATAAAACATTGCTTTAACACGCTCTGGTCAGGTCTGCTGTTATCTCAAACTTTTTGCCCCACGTTGGGCGCCAGAAAGCTGATGTGGTTTAACCAGGAAGTGTTTCTGCCCACCCCACCCCCCACCCTCTGCTGGTATGGGGAGAAGAAAATGTAAATGAACAGAGCTCGGGGTTGACACATGAGTAGTTTACTGGAATAGTAAGGGAGAAACAACACCAAACAACAAGAACAGTGCTAATGAAAGAATATACAACGTAAAAAAAAGTGATAAATGGAACAAAACAGCTCACCACCCCACCAGCTCACAAGCTCTGGTACCCAGCAGCCACCTCTTCCAGGAGCTTCTCTGTTTAAATACTGAATGTGATGACACTTGGTATGGAACACCATCAGGTGGTATGGAACACCTGCCCTGGCCCACCCAGGCCAGCTGCCCCTGCCGCCCCTCTCCCAATTCCCTGCGAACAATTAACTCTATCCTAACCAAACCCAGGACATTAGTGTACCCTTTTCATTTAGGATGAATACATCCCCTTTTATTTTATTTTATTTTATTTTTTATTTTTTTTAAGTTGTAAAGATTATAAAAGGATGTGTGGGTGTAAAACGACTTGATTGATGAACTGAAGCTTTCTTGATATTGTCCAGATGAAAGCCAATATTTTTTTCTCTAATTTAAAGTTCTGTCATCATTGTCACTGGAAATTACTTTTCTGCAAATGTTCCTGTTTTAATTTTGGATAATTTCTAGTTCACCATTCAGTCAGGCAGCCCAGCTTTACAAATAATAGCAGTTATGATGTCACCCTGATCCTCCATTTGTTAGTTATATTATGTTCAGTCAGGCAGCCCAGCTTTAGAAATAATGGCAGTTATGATGTCACCCTGCTCTTCCATTTGTTAGTTATAATAATGTACAATCTGTGCTCTGTATGAGGCTAACACATTTTATCTTTTCTGCAGCTGTTTTTCATCACTGATTAAACCATAAGTTTTATTTCAAATATAAATCCTCACAATTAGAACAGGGGAAAAAAACCACAAAACACCTTGTCCTATAAAGAATTATAAATAAATACTAAGATGCATGGGTTAGCAACTGAAAAGTTCCATTTAAAATTCACACTTAAAACCAGTAATAACAGGAGGACATTAGTTCCATCTTCTTCAGTAAGCATTTGTAAATCTCTATGTCTAAAACCTTAAGGACTTTGTGATCCGCCTTTGGAAATATACCAAGACGTAACTCAGTGCCATCTACTAGAGATGATGTTTGAGGATGATGATAAAATGCAAAGACACATCTACTTCTTGGTGTTTTAGATTTGTGTAGGTTTTTCTCTTTTTCTTTTTTCTCTTTTTCTTTTTCTTTTTCTTTTTCTTTTTCTTTTTCTTTTTCTTTTTCTTTTTCTTTTTCTTTTTCTTTTTCTTTTTCTTTTTCTTTTCCTTTTCCTTTTCCTTTTCCTTTTTCTTTTTCTTCCCCCCCCCTCCTGTGTTCTGGCATAATCATTGCCATTATTGTGTTATTTACAGTTCTCAATACAGAATCCCCCCAGTCTTAGAAGACATTTCTGAGGACCTCATTGTTTGGGGGAATATCCATTTTACCCTTCTTTAGATCTATGACTAAGGCCTAAGTCTACTATCTGTAGTCACCTAACATAGAGTAACTTCTCCTGAGGAAACTGCAGAGCACTTAAGTTAGGCTTATGCTCTGAATTGCTTCCTGGAGGAGTCTGTTTCTAAATTCTTAGTCAGATATGCATAAGGATATAATGTAAATAATACATAAGATTAGTGTGTGCTGAGGTTTTGCGGTATGTTTCATTTGTTATTAAAAAAAATAAATCTGTTGCACATGACCACTTCATTTGTAGATTACTGTTAAGTATGACTTTAGACAATGAAAGTTGCATGAAAGTTGTTGCATGTAGCTTGGTACCCTAAAAAATGTTGTAAGAAACGAAATCAAACAATATTAAAACTATAGTGTATGTTGCAAAATTATTACTAGAAAGATACAGTTTACACTTTTTGCTTAAAAAAACATGCAGTCTGAGTCTGGGAGAAGTGCAGGGAATTGATAAAAAAAAAAAAAAGGAGGGGGGAAAAGAAAAGAATAGGAAAAAAAGAGTCACACAGTAGTCAGATATAATTTTTCATCTAGGCACTTGCACTCCAATTTGCTTCAACACAATTGAAAATGATTGAGTGAGTGAAGCTGTTAAGAATGAAGTGGGTGTTTCCAAGTGCCAGTCAACAGAAAAATGATAAAAATGTTGCAGACTGAATGCTAGCGTGCAGAACTAGAAAGTGAAATGAAATGGCAGTGTGCTTTGTGTCCTCCTCAGCTAAGTCTACTGAAGTATTTTAAGTACCTATATCTTTTTAAGAAGTCCAATAAGAATAAAATTTTGAAGTCCAGAATAGATCAGTGTTTTATTCTATCAAACCATATACTTCCAAGAAAATAGTGAATTATCTTTTATACAGACATCACTGCAAGCATCTTGCTGTATATCTGATATCTGCTCCACTGTCAAAGGAATTTTTATAAACTTACATGCTTCTAAAGTCTTAGCTCTTATTTGAACTAAAAAGCTTAAATGTAACTTAAAAACTTGAGTGCAAAGCACATCATTGTTATTGGAGGAAAGAATTTGGAGATCATTTTACACAAGTGAATATTATGGCACCTACTTCATTAAGATATGTTAATTGGTCACAATAAATAAATGTCTTTTAATATTGGAAAAGAGAAGGGAAGGTATCTGACTCTCTGCAGAATTAGTGAGTAGTAGTTTCTTGGCTTATGATATTTCTGCTGCCCACTCTGTTCAAGTGCTCCTCTGAAAGACTGCTTCTGCACGGGAACATATCAGAAATGGTCAACACAAACAGGTTATCATCCTCATGAGCCATTAAAAAGGTCCAGCACTGGGCAAGGACAATAATACAATTTCATGTGATAAGCTCAGTTAGTTTTGATTACCCTTTGTGTTATTTCTTTGCCTTCAGGGTTAGCCATGGTAACACTGCTGTACCTTCTATTGGCAACAACACTTGAAAATCAGTAAAAAATCCTCAGTTGGCACCAGTTGCTCTTGTTACATAGATTTCAGATTCCTTATGCCTTTAAAAGCTTTTATAGCCACCTGGAAGATATGAGAAATGAGAAGTTAAAGGGTAGTAAGTTCTCCCAAGCTAGGCCTCTCAAGAGACCTGTGATTAGTTTCTGTCTTTCCAGCTCCAGGCTACAATTACACAGCTAAAAAGGGAAGGTGAAGAGAGGGTTACCTAAATAAATGTTAGACACTGAAGATCTCATTTCAGATAAATTAAGAGTTTTGATTAGGCTGACTGAGATATACTTTTGTATTTGGGATGCTACACATGTCTAAGTACATGCATAAACATCAATAAAATCGTGTGAAAGAACATAGAGGGTTCTGATGCTGAAGTAGTGAGGTAGCCTGGTTGACAAAAATGAATTGTAAGCTCGTAGGATCCTGTTAAGGATACGCTGCTTTCTTAAAAGTGACTTCAAAGGCAAAGTTGCTTTAGAGATTTCCCAGAAAATTTTGATCCAGGTGGGGCTAATTGATATCAAACAGTGGTATATTGATTAAGGAAAATTTCCAGCTGACCTATAAAAACCAGACAGTCCTGAATAATAGAAAATACTAGTTCTAGTATCCTATTGGTAGCAACCCCTTATAGGTCAGTATTAATGTCAGAATTATTAACACCAGATGAATTCTGGTACTATTTTACAGGAGGGGAAGAATCCTACTTTCTTACTCTAAAAACACTTTCTGTCTTCTTTGTTAATTTTGAGTGAGAAAGTATTGCAATAATAACATGTAGGTGAACAGGTAGTTAAAACTATATTTAGGAATGTAGGCATGAAATTTTAATAAATTTGAGTACCCATCACATTTAAAACAGTTGTATTAAGTGGCTTAACAGTGGGAAATTTATTTCAATGCAGAACAGGAATATAAATTAAAAAGATTTTAAAATTTTTTAACTACTGGGTGTACTGGAGAGTTTTTGAACTTACATTTCTTGATTTTTCAGTCTGCTCTGCATGGCTTCTGTGATTTTGAAATTGGAAAATGCTGAAATTAGAGCGTTATTTCTGAAAATAAGCAGGAGAAAAACCTTTGTATTCTATGTGTAGTTTTGATGTTGAAGCTCTCCAGAGCTCCTGTGATTTTCTTGTAGAACATTATTCTTTGTGTATTTTTACAGACAGAAAGCTAATGCTTTCTTTTTCTGGGCTTTATACTGTTTTCCCTGTGTTTTCCTATATGTCTTTCATGCTTACTTGCAGCACAGATGGAGAATGGTTTTCTTCATCCTCTGCAGATCTCTAAGCTTGAGTTCCGTTGTCCCATTCCCATGTTGCTCTTATTAGATTTTCCTCTTACCTTCTTAATTTGTCATCCAGATAACTACACTCCCTACCCCTGTGTCTTCTGAACTGGATTTCCCTCTTCTTTGTCAAACAGCCACACAAAAGCATGTATTTTAACTTCTGCTCAGTGATGTGCTCTGTCCATAATAACAATCTATACTCCACACTGTGCACTCATGAGCTACAATTGGCTTTATGCTGTTAAGGGAGAGATTTTGACAGACATAAGAGTTGTTAAGATGTATGGGAAGAGAAAGAGAAGGGATGAAAAATTGAAAGAATACTGTAGGAAGCTCTCAGACTCAAAGAGGAAGAAAAACTCCGTGCGATCCTGAGGGGATGGTAAAAATTGCAGTGCAGTGGAAGTGCTTTTGGGCATTAATGTTTTTTATATTGAGAACCATTCATGTGAACAGTTGACAGTTATGGTAATTGTACATGAACAGGTAGTCCCAAAGAGTCAATGTTGTTCTGACAGTATGCAACAGTCAACAGTTAAACATGAGAGACTTACAAGTAAAGATGTCTCAGTCACCTTAATTGCATGGCCATAGCTACTTCTAACTGGCTTTTGTACAGGAAAAAAAGATAACAAAGGTATGTGAAAGGCAAAATATTATTTTTTTATAAGATAAACTTGATTGGCAGTTTTTACAGAGGTATTTGAGGATGGAGAACAGATATTTCGGGAAAGGTGACATTTTAATAGAGATAAATCTAGAGTTGTTCCTGCTGTTGGAGTCTGATCTTCTTTCCTTGCATGCAAATACTTGTAAAAGCAGCTCTGCTGGTAGCTTTGAGTAAGGAACCTTGTTGCTTTAAAAAGACAGCTGCTGCACACAGTCTTATCCTACCTTCTAGGTTTTGGAGTGGTATACCAGTGTATAGCTGTTGAGGGCATTCAGTTTATCAATTCAGAGTTTGGGGATGTGGACCCAGATTTTTCTTATGTTAACATTAAAAAAGAAGAGAAGGAAAAGGCAGGGAAAACAAAAAAAGAATGTGCAAAAGAGAGAGATGACAGCCTAGACAGATATTGTTCAAGAGTTAGCTCAAGTTGGTAGGTAGACCGTCTGTACAGTTCAGACTTGGTAGGACATAATTCAAGTTCACAAAAATGAATCAACAAAAATTATCACTGTGGGCATCAGGTTCAGAGATGAGATGGCCCTTGTGGTATATAGCTTTCAGATTGTGCAATCTTCTGTGTGGAGACAGAATTTAAATTAACACAACTTTTAAATATGACACTTTGATTTTGGGCATTAATTTAAAGTCCCTTATGCTTCTTGTCATTATGGATTTTTGGTCTCAGTGTAATCTTTCTGTTGTTAACTGTAGTAGACCTTTAAAAATAAACAACTCAAGTATAAAGTGTCATAGAACAGGTGTCTTAAAGTGTATTTAGTGTCCTGGAATAGTTTAAAATGTAGGCCACTGCATAACAATACTTCAAAATACTTCCACAAAATTAGTGAAAGCCTTAGAGGGGAAGCCATATAAGGAGAGGCTGAAGTTGCTTGGATTGTTTAGATTGGAAAAGAGGAGGATGAGAGCAGACCTCATTGCAGTCTAGAATCTCCTCACAAGGCGAAGAGGAGAGGCAGGTGTTGATCTCCTCTCTGGCAACCAACGATAGGAGCAGAGGAAATGGCAGGAAGGTGTGCCAGGGGAGGTTTACGTTGGCCATTAGGAAAAGGTTCTTCACCCAAAGGGTGCTGGAGCACTGGAACAGGCTCCCCAGGGAGGTAGTCATGGCACCAAGCCTGACAACATCCTCAGACACATGGTCTGAATCTTGCAACTGTCCTATGCTAGGTCAAGAGTTGACTCGATGATCCTTGTGGGTCACTTCCAACTCACAACATTCTATGATTCTATGAAAACTTGGAGTATAGCTTCCTCATCACTATAGTTTTAATATTACACTAAAATTGTTTTAGCCAGTAACAAAAAATATGCCTAATAGGCATAACTCAGGAGGTAAGCAATATTCTGTTAATAGTTTGGTTCTTTGTCTCAATATGACTTCATAGTTAGCACAGTCTTCCATGGGTGCCGATTTAGAAAATTTTGCTTTAGAATAATATTACAAAAAGATTTGTCATTTTCAGCTTGATTAATTAATTGAGTTTAATACAAATACAATATTTAAGATGTACAGATAAATGTATGTGCATCAAATGTTCGAGACATGTTTGAGATTGACAGCATTCATGCTATTTGTGTTATATATGTGGATATGTAATTAGAAAAAAGGAGTGAATATCCTCAATCACGCAGCAATCTTGCCACATAACATTAGCATTAGAATTTAGGACCTCTTTCTCTGTCTGTCTTCACAGTCTAGTTCAATCTGGTTTATTTTGAGAAATATAATTAAGTGTATTTTTGAACAGGAAAAGAGTCCTTTCTGCCTCCAACTACCTTTAGAATATTTTAATCCATGTATATGTTCAGGATGTTTACTGGTAGAGTGCTGATTTCTGCAGATTTTTAGTTCCTTTTCTCATTCTGCATGTCTTTTACTGTTATCTGTTTCTCTCCCTCTTTCTTTTTTTTTTAGGGTTTTCCAGTCTTTAATCACCTAGGAAACCAAACATTGATATCTTCCCTCCATTACAACATATTCCTCTCCTATCTTTGTTCAAGAGATAAAAAGGTGTTGCATAGTTTGCTTTTGCTTATAGTTCCCTCTAAGTAAGGCATGTCCCTTCTGATATGCAGGTTTCCTGGTCCCCTTCTAAATCTAAACACAAACTGAAAGCAGATATACAACATTTCTTTAATACAACATTTCTTTCCTTCCTTCGTTCCTTCATTCCTTCCCTTCTTTCCTTCTTTCCTTCTTTCCTTCCTTCCCTCTCAGTACCCAGAACAACTTCATAACTGATAGTCTAGCCGAATTAAAGCCTTCATTAGCAGTCATAAACAGACTGATAGAACACCAGTATCTGTTGCATTTTATAAACTATCCTTTAGGATTTTTCTGAACTCTCATTGTATGCAGAGTTCAGGTATCATTTTCTTATCAGACATGCAGCTCTTGGAACAGACAAGAGACACCAGGACACAAACGGAATTCTTTCATTCTGTCTATTTATGCTAAAAATTCCTCTCCTTATGTGAAAAGTTGTAAGCTATTGTGTGAATGCTCATCAATCAAATTAGACTTGCTGCTGCACAGACTGTTCTATTTTACCTTAGAGACAAGTTTATCTTAGTACACAAATGTAGCCCCATGAAAACCCTCTTAGCACCTAGCTATTGAGTTTATGTTTCCACAGCAATGCAAACACTTTTTTGCTTTTCTTCATCATTTTGAAATTCCTTCTGCTTCATCTTTCTTATGCTGCCTGGACACACTGCAGCTGATAAGATGCACCATGTTCTTACCAGTTGCAGGAAGTCTTCAGGAAAAACTGGCTGAAGAGATATTGCTTTCACTTAACATTGTCACTTTTGCAGAAGTGTATGAAAACTTTAGCCACGTGACAAGGATAATAGGTGAAGAACACATTATTTGTACCCTGCCCCGTAAAAATGGGGAGAAACTCTTATAAGTAGTGCAAATTGTGTTTGAAAAAAAAAAACCAAACAACCCACCCCCCAAACATTTTTGCTTGAATGAATTCTAAAATAACTTCAGATTTACCATGTTCTTTCAAGCATTAGAATAATATAAATAGGGAAAAAAATATTCAAATCTAAGCCACTTGAAACCATGAGATATTTCTATACACGAGTGTCCTCTTGTGCTTTCCAGGTTTGGTCAATGCTAGTGATAGGTAAATGACATAGGTACTAAAACACAGTGTCAAACTACAACTGACACTCAATCCTGCTAAGCGACCTTTTCACAGTAACATTTTTGAGTCAAGATTCTGAGCATGGTGTGAAATACCTCTCCATCAAAAATGTGTAAGAATTTCAGTGGGAGAGGCTTGGAGCTCCATTCAGATATAAACCCTCCAAGAGCCCATCTAAACTTCATTTTCAGATCTTTGTTATATATGCTAATATCATGATGTGGAGTCTGTTTAATTTTTGTGGATAGTAGCTCATTATAGCTTTTTTTGCATATAAGCACTGCATAGTTCAGACCCCTTCAGAATTTTTTGCCATTGATCCAGCCTCCAAGAAATAAAAATATGAAAATGCTTTTTCATGAGCAGTGAGTGGAATGGTAGTGGGAGAGGACATGATTATCCTGTGTTAGACACCCTCCCTGCCCCAAATGAGTGTGCCGTTGCTGCTCCACAAGCAGAACTACTACTGTTTCTAAGCTGCACTTACATATGCAGCTGCCATAGAAAGAATTATCATTGCCAGCACGGGTTATCAGGTGCAATGCACTGTGTGACTGTCACTGAGAAGCTTCCATCAGGACCCGCAGGAAGCTGGGAGGGAGGGAGGGAGGTTGTGCCAGAGGTCAAAGATTTGCCTAAGACTGCAAATGCCAATCTGTAGGAAAAATAAAGGTTTCACTCACAGAATAGCTGGTATGTACATGTGTGTACAAAAGATTTAGCCTGCATCACATGTTGCCAGCAGGGAAAAATAACTGGCCTTCTGAAAGAGAACATCTCTTTGATATTATATTTTGTATCAAATTCCATGTGGATTTGAAATTCTAAATGTGCTTTTTGCTAATTTATGGAGGCACACTGAACAAACTCATATCTCAAGATCGTTTAACCTTCTACAGGCTTTTGCAAATGAATTTAACAAATATGATATAGTGTCTAGATGCTTTTTAAACATTTTTTTAAGTTGTACCAGTAGCAAATATGTTTAAAAAAGTGAGACTGGGAAATCAAGTTCTCCAAAGTTAGGAAATAACAGAATTTAAATTCAGTGCAACATGAGTTTTGACACTCTAAACTGCACGCAGAAGCTGTTTAATGTCTGAGACTTTCACATTCAGTCCTGCAGTCCTGGTAGTACTGATTCCTAACAACCTGCATTCTTATCTGTGAATAAGTGAGGGTGGTGATGGAGGCTTTCAAGTGACCTCCAGCAATAATTTTTAATGTACTTTATGTATATTTTCTTTCATGATATAAAGGCAGATATTTTTTTTAAAAAAGAACACCTATTCCATCTTGTGAATAGATCTTTTTAAAATATTTTTGGCCTATGCAGTCATATCTGGGGGTCAAAAAGAGCCTGTTATTGTTTATTCAAAATTAGAAAATACAGCATAAAACATACACAGAAGAGTATCAAGCACTGGAAACATCAGTTCTCCCATTTCTTGTATTTTCAATGTTTGATTTCCAAACCTAATGGTCTTTTAATATAGATACTTCTTTAGAAATCTAATATCCTAGTGGAGAAGATAGAAGACAAATGTCACTAGTGCATGTGTATTACCTTATATTGTGAAATAAGACATGGATTCTATTTCTAGCCTTGACATGATGTCTGTGTAAGCACTTGGTCGGATCAATAAGGCTGTCTCTGATTTTTGGTTTAAAAAAGGAATACTGCTATCTGGTCATCCTTTTTAAATACTCTGGATTTAAAAAAAAAATCTCTGGGTGAAAATATAAGCTCTTAATATTTGAATTAAGGTATGATCTGCTTAATGGGAATGAATTGAGCAATCCAATAGGATAACATTATCTTTTTCAAAGATTCCCTGGGAGGCTTAGTTTAGTTAATTCCCCTTCTCTTCCAACTGTTGTGTTCTGTAAGGACATTGTGTAGATGTATGATTTCCTTTCAGAGAGGAGAAAAAAGACCAAATGAGATTAAAACAATGACTTTCCTTCATTCAGTTGCAGTCTTTGCATGAGAGTTGTTTGATGTTTTGCCATTTTTACATCTTGTTACAGTCTTTGTAATTTGAATGAATTGTCAGTATTTTAAAGTCTTGAATACTCTGTAAATTATAGCATAGGTACTTCCCCCTTGTTTATATACTGAACTTTGATGCTATCAATTTTATCTTGTAGTATGTAACTTTACTAACTAATAAAGAAGTGAAAGTTATGTCCAATCAAACCTCAAAATATTTAGAACAAAGCAATGACTTAATCTGTTGTGTCTCATACATGGCATGAGGTACTATACTCTAGCCCTACTTTAAATGGCACGAGTAAGATTTATATGAATGTGTTCATCTGCTAGTTTTGCTTTGGTCTCTAGCTAGCCCAGTTTAAATTGGTGCCTTCTCACTGAGGTGAGACTATCTTCTGACTGGGTACTATTCTGCTTCTCTGTCCCTGGCCTAAAGAAGGTCAAAGAATGGAAGAAGAGCCATCCTTCCTGCTAACTGCTGGAAGGGTTACTGGGATAAAAAGGGAGGTAACAGGAGCTGACACTGTCAGTGATGTATACTGTGTGGTCAGTATGTAGGACAGGGAGGATGAACAAAGGGAAAATCAGGGAAAAATAGAAGGCAGAGAATGTGAGTGGAAGGAAGAGAAACTTCTCCCTTCCTTTCAACCTTGAGGTTAATCCTGCTTAAGTGCTTTTCTTATCAGCCAATGTTAATACTCTGCTTCCCTTCCCCTTTGCCCTCCCTTCCCCTTTCCCCTCTGGATGGGTTGCAAAAAAATAAAAATAAAAATAATAATAATAAAAAAAAGCAATAGAGTGTAGTTTTCTTCACTGGCTCCAGGTCTGTGTAGATTTCTTCCCCTTTCATGTGCTGTTGATATTGTGGAAATGCCTGATCTGATCTTGTCAGTAGTTGTGATGAGATAAAATTGGGAAACTGGGAAGGTGGGAACGTATATGACTGGTTTGAATTCTGTCTGTATCTCATAATTTTTCTTGTATGTGCAAATATATTTTTTGTAAAATGGAATATATCATGGCAAGAAGTTGGCAGACAGACCTTAACTTACACAGAAACTGGTTTAATAGTGAAAGCAGTTCAGTGTTAGAAGTTGCTCACGTATGCCAAGAATGAAACATTTCCGAATGTGTGACTTCACTTTTTATTATCAGAACATTAACAATTTTTTTTATGAATAAGCATTCTCATTCTCTTTTCTATACATCTTGTGCAGGTTTTTGAATGTTTTTTTAACCTGTGCAGAGCGAGTTGAAAATGCTGCTGAATCTGAATAGTAGTATATTAGGCTTAGCTGAAGCAGACAGTTATGAAAAGTATTAGGTGATGGAGACTTGATCCTGAAATGTTAAATGAAGTGTGCCTTTTTAATCTTAAAAAAAAAAAGTGTGTTTTTAAGGTGAAGATAAACTTTAAAACATAGGATAATAGCAAATATACCATTTAGTTTAATAATCTATAATTAGTAAGAAAATTACCTTCACCTAACAGTTGCAGCTTTTTTAGAAAGTGAATCAACACAGTGAGCAAGTCAGAGATAATTATTTATCATTATGTTCCTATTTCTATTGTTTTCACTCTGTGGATCTGTGTAGGCTTGCACTGTGGCTCTGCCCTACTTTAGCAGACAGGTGGCTGATTTTTTTTTTTCTTCCACATCTTTGATTACACCACCATAAAAATGAAAGGAGCTTCATCAGATTTTAGTTTTGGTCTGGAGATTTTTCCTAGCTCTGAAGCCCGAATGAATATTTAAGCAACTCATAATGCAACAATTGTTATTCTGAGGGAAAAATAAAAAGCAGTACTCTACTGAACATCAGAGTAGCCTGATGAAAAGGTAATGGCACCTCTGCAGAATAGAGTAAAATCAAATTCTAATTGTTTTGGTCAATTTGACTTGCCAGCAAGTTATGCTTTAATCTCTGCATAAATTAGAAACATTTTCTCTGTTCAAATTCCTATGGGGTTGCTGTCTTTGGCTTCTGTCTACTTAATTCAGCTCAGCTAGTAAATGCTTTTGGATAATGTCATGATATTTCCATTAAAGAATTCAAAGTTAGTGAGAAGAAAGGTGTCAAACTGCTATTATTCAATTGAGATGGGTTTCAGCAATAAGCCTTTGGTTTGGCAGATTCCTCAAGCACTGTGAAGGACGCTAGTGAATAAACTGAAGTGCATGATCCAAGAGCAAAGCTGTTTGCCCTGTGCACCTACAGTCAGGGTAAAGTGTAATTCACATTACAGCACATGAAACTTCTGGTGCTAGTGGCCGATGAAGAAGAAGAAGAAGAAGCAATTGCACTGGCTTTTGGGAAGGAGGCACAAAACGGAAAGAAAGAGGATTGACATCAATTATTTGTTTCTGAAAGTCTGTTAAGTCATGGAATAAGTACTGATTCATTAAGTTATGAAGTTAGTCTGATCTTTGTTTAGCATATCCTGCTCTTCCCTTTTTTCTACTCCTAAAAATAGTGTATAAATCATTCTCTACAGGTTGCTAAATATTGAGTCTAGTCCCTACTTTAATGAGTCTAATTCTCTCAATAAAGAACTGACATTTCGTTTTTCTCTTTATGGAATGAAAGATATGTTAGCACAACTCTATGTCCAAAGTAGAGTTGATAATTGCCATAAATTGTGAAAAATGTATTACCATTAAAATAAAAAAAAAAGATTAAATCCTTCAAATACTTGTAGTGCAGTTGAAGCAAGTAGTTTCAAGTACAGACCAGAAGAAATAATGTACAACAGTCTGAGATGCAGGTTGATAATTGGTCTGTTCAGTCTAAAGGGTGCAAAGACTTGAGTATTTTAATAAAAAAAAAAAAATTAAACCAGCTTTTTTCTTTTGTAAAAGCCCTATTGAATACATGTGTAGGCACCCTAGAGTTCACACAATTCCTGCTATTTATCAGTCTGTTTGGATGACCTTGAGATGTTATCATCCTGACTCCAATCAGCTGTATTCTTGGGAGAGTGGGGGGGGAGAGCTGGAGGGGAAGTGGTGGAAAATGCATAAGTAAGAAGAAAAAAAAAAAAAAAAGGAAAATGTTCTTTTCTGGAGAGCTTGAGTTATAAGATTAGATTATAGCTAGCAGAATCAAGGGCACATAGGCATGGCACATGATGATTATGATTTATGGGAGCATTAAAAAGGAAGAAAATCAATATATATTCCAAAATTTCTGTTTTGCTCAGATTAATCTAAAACCCCTCCTTGGGTTCATGATGACAGAGGAAGGCTGTGTTGATAAGAACTTTTCCTTTCCCCTCGCAACAATAGCTTCAATAACTGTTAATGTAGAAATCCAACTTTAGAAAATGAACCTTTTGTAGCCTTCAATTTAAAAAAAAAATAAAAACCAGTAGGTACAATATGCAATACATTTAAGGTCAAATGTGACATTAGATAGGCATCTGCTACTAATAAACAAAGTGATAATGCAATACATGAAGATTCTATTACCAGAATACAAAACCAAAAGATTAATCTCTTCATAAAAGATATGCTCCCCTTCAGCTCTTTCTGCCAGTTACTTTCTTTGTTCTGATTCCTGTAGCAAAGTGGTATCTTCATCTGAAGATCTATGCTGGTTTTACTTTTATAATTTAGTGCATCATAGATCTAATCAGATGTTTGTAGCCAGTTAAAAAATGTATCATACCTTTTTTTCTAATGAATGCTATATGTTGATTTGATACAGTTTTCTTATGTAGTTTTCTGAAAATATTTCTTATGAAACTTTGCTATTTTTTAATGCATATGCACACATATTTTTTTCTAATAATCTTAAATATATTATTTCTAGGTATTATAGAAGAGAAAAAAATGCAATAATAAGATAAATACAGCCACATAACCAGATGCCTGCCTCCATCTTCACCGTCTTATAAAGATAATACAAAGCAACAGTCAATATTCAGGACTAGGACAGATAAAGACACAATTAAGACTCTTCTGTTAAATAAAGACAGCAATACTTTTTGACTAGAAATGGTAAATACATTGCATACCTTTTCTTAAGTGTCCATGTAGTACTTTACTGGTACTTCGCCATTTTGAAATATTGCCTTTGAGGTTTGGGTTTTTTGTGGGGTTTTTTTGTTGTTGTTGTTGGTGGTGGTTTTTTTTTTGGGGGGTGGATTTTTTTTTTTTTTAAACAACTCCCTTTAAAGCCAAACCAAACCAAAAATCCTCTTAAGCAGCAGTGCCTTTAAAATAGACAGATAAATGACTATTTTACTGAAATAGTTTTGTTCCTGGAGAACTAACTTCTAGACAATTAGAGTTTATAAAGGATATATATCACAGTTACTGTGGTAAAGCAGACCCCAGTTAATGGGAACATCTGGAAGAGAATCAAATGATGAGATGAGTTATACACATACATCCGCCTTCAAAAATAAAACAAACAACCAACCAAAACCCAAACACAAGACCTGCACACAAAAAAACACCACCCCAAACAACAAACTTACATTATAGGGTGTTCTACCCTTATGGAAAAGCCTTCTTTTCATTAATTTGCTGTTTAGTTATGAGGTTTAAAATTAAGCCCAACTCCTCAGAAATGCTGTAGGTATAATTACAGACTACGGAACTGTGATTACTGCGCTGCAGAATATTAACAATAAAATATTCTTACTAACTTCTATTTGCCACTGAAAAAAACATTTCTGTATGTTTGGTTATTAGTAGTATTTATAATGCAAACATTTAAAGATTTCCATGAAAAGATACATATAAATGGCACTAAAACTTTTCTTAGAAGAATTTTAATGAAGGTAAATAATTAATAAAGCTCTATGAGCTAAGATAATGAAATAAATGCTTTGTAAGTATCAATGAAACTTCATAATACTTTTGTAGAATAGAGAAATGACAAATCTCTTTCTTCATTTGAGGTAAAGGAAAGGACACAAAGGGAACAGGCTCTGCGTATTCTCATTGGTCGTAAACAACATGTGACTGTCTTAACCTGGGAGATCAAAGAACTGAGAGGAGACAGCGAGACCCCTGCCAAGAGGGAGAAAAAGTAATTAACAACAAGCTATATCAGGAACATGAATCGGGTTGTGAATGGGGGATAAAAGGGGCCTTTCCTCAGTTTTGAGATACTTTATAGTTGGAGAGATATGTAATAAAGTTGATTTTGTATTTGCACGTAACCAGGTCTGTGTCTTAATGAGCCACAAATTTATGGAACAGTTGCCAGTCCAGTCTTAGAACAACACAATCTTTAGATATTGAGAATTTGATTTTGTTCATAAAAAATATTTAGATCCTAACTCTTAAAATTAAATCTCACTTCTATTTTAATACAATTATTTCTTAAGAAGTCATGTAACATCTTTAAAATTAAAATAAATTTCATGGGTAGGGAAGGTTAAGGTTGAAAAGTGTATGTTAAACAGTAATATTGTTAAGGTGAGAAGAAAGGACACTTTATGGTATAATGCCTCCTCAGACAAACACTGTAGCTATTAAAAGATGCCTGGAAGCAAAGTGTAGAAGACTCTCATATTTCACAATAAACATGTAGCTGAATTCACAAAATACTAGAATCCATGAAAAGAGGCAAAGGATAGAGGCTGAACATGAGAATGTGCCTTTCTTTAAGTTCCTGCACAACAGAAAAAGTATAGCTACTCTGTAAGTTAACATGGAAGATAAGTTGGAACCCCGATGAGTAACCGGTATTTGGAATCTTGTACAATTCATGAACAGCTGGATGGGTGTTTTCTTGTTTTGGTCACTGAATGGCAGGCAATTAAAATACATTGTGCTATTAAGAGTTTCTACCAGATACTTTCCTGCTTGAAAAAAATTAGTGTATTTATCCTCAACACAGAGAAATATTGTTCCTATTATAAGTAGTAAACTATGAAAAAAGGTAAATATTTTGAATGTTAATTAAGCAGGTTCTTTTCCAGAGTTAAGTATCTTTTCTATGTTCAGTCGTGATGATGGCAATACTTCTGTCATGCATAGAAGCAGAATCCTAAAAACAGATAAGGTGTAAGGGACAGTGCTTTATTCTAATGGATGCTTTAGAGAGTCCTTGCTTCCCTCAGGAAATAGTTGCATTTTTGTCTTAAATATAATTTCCCGTTCCAAAATGCACAGTTTATTTGTCATAAGTATCTGTTATTTTTAAATCATAGTTACAAATTTTAATATGCTTCCATATCTTCTCAGTTTTTTGAAATCAATATAAGTAATTCTTTTACCTGAAAAATAGAAAATAATTTTCGATCAAAGCTTACTCTTAATAAATGTAAAAGGAAAATCTTGTAAATTGTCCAAGAATGATTATTCTACAACTGTGTGGGGACATTTGGGGCATTCTTAACAACTGTGAAAACTTTGAGAAAATAAGAGGCTACGGTTGAAAGGAAAAACATTATTTTGCAATGTGAATCATGGGCACTCATTGACTTTCCTGGTATTCATATTTCTTTTATGGTAATTCTTATTCTATTTAGCTCTTTGTCGAGTTTCAAATCTTTATTAAAGATTATAGTTTCCTGAGGACTGACCCTTTTTGTTTTAAAAACAGCAGACTCAAGATAGTTTTGTTTTCTGAAATTAATAACTGCTAACAGGTATTTGAAATTTAATGTGCAACAATGAATAATAACTTCTTTCATATTATCTGCTTCTTTTTTCTTTTTTTTTCATAAAAGTATCTGACCAACTAATCCATCATTAATTCTTTCACATAAGTTATTGTTTAATGTTTATTATGTTTACAAGTTTTGATGTTTAAGTTTAATTTTAAGACTAAATATAAATTAAAATCTTAAGCTTTGGAAGAAATGTAAGTTATTTTCAGTCACTTTGAGTGTATTTGCATATCCTCAATTTTATCATTCTTAAAGGACATAATCACTGTGAGAGAGGAAAAGAGTCATTTTTAACTGTAGTTTAGAGAAAAAAACATCCTATGGGGACATGCTTCAACATTTCCATGTATTTGAGACTGACAAATTGAAAAATCTCTTGTAATTTCTTAATACTTTTGTCAGATAAGGGAGAATAATTGAAGTTGTCTGTTACACAACCTTCAAGATCAAATAGTGACATATTCAGAGTGTATTTTGCTATCTCACACCATAGGATGAGCTCAATGATAATATTAAAGGAACTATTCATTCTGATTTTCTCTTAATTTATTGTCAGAATAGAGTTTCTCTCTGAATTTTACTGTAATCAGCTGGAAATAACCAGATATTATTAATTTTTGTAAAATTCAATTCACTTTTTTATGAAATTCTGATCATTTACTACACATTTAGTGATGCAAATTTTATATTTTCAATATTCCTTAATCAGTTTCATTGATAAATTGAAAAATAATCCACTAAACAATCGATTACTCCATTTTGAACTCTGAAATAGCAAGAAACTATTCCAAATACTTGTATGTTTCCACTTGTTAAGGAATATGTGACTAGATAAAATCATGACCAATGCTGGTCCTGAACAATATTGCTAAACAGTGATTTCCTGAAAATACAGCAGTGTCACGTGTGACTATAGATATTCCTTTCCTAGTGTTCTCCAAGCACAGTTGAAGACACAGAGGAAAGAACTGAGAACTTAACATAAATAATGTGTTCCTGAAATACTAATTACTGGGTGAAAAAGACTTTAGAACCAGAGTGCTGAGCAGACTTAAGATTTACATTTCTAGGTCTTCCAGGCCTCTCATTTCTAAGAGTTTACTTGGAATATGAGTCAAAGTAAATAAGTTTATTACAAAACTTAATGCTCTTGAGTTTGATCTGTATGTTGGGGTCTTTTTGGTTTTGGGTTTGTTTTGTTGGGTTTTTTTTCATCTTGAAACTAGTATTGCTAAAGATAGCAAATAATACAATGCAGAATTCAAAACTGCTTCAATGTCCTTGTCACGTTTATTAATGTACAATGATAGGTATCTTTTAAGATAAACAATGGAAAAGGTGAATAAAAATTTGCTTTAGAAATATACTATAAACTCTGGTGAAATGAAGACTTTAGTAAACCTGTAGCTTTGTAGACTATAAAAAGTCATGACACTTCTAATGTTTACAGTAGTCCTGTGTTTTGTTTTTTCACATTGTGGATGATACTGTGTTTTATTTGTTCTCTCTTTTCAATTCTCTCTACTGTACATGAGATAGCCTGAGAGAAAACACTTTAGTCTTATGTAATTAATTTTTCAGTACTAGTTTGCATAAATTGTGTGCTAAATATTTCATTTGCTGCAATAATAAGGGCAGACAGTGACATAATAAAAAAACTATTGCATAAGTTATGATTCTTGAATATTAGGGAGGTTGACCTACATTTTGAATGCCTGTTATACTTGTGAGAGCTGGATTAATATGCTTGGGTACCGCTATAGCTTTTTGCTAAAGAATGACAATGGTTAATCAAAAGAAGACAGCATCGGGAGGAGCAGAGGGGGCCTTCCAGTTTCTCTGCAAGCTTCTTTAACTATGTTTTAAGGTAAGAGAATCTACATGCAAGATCCAGCTTTCATTTCATCCATTTGTATCAGTTATGAGAATGCTTTTGATTATGAGGGCATCAGGTTAATTCAAATAGGATGGACACTACATACTCATTTCAAAAGCATTTGGGTAAAGGAAGAAAGAAACATTGGCTCATTCTGTCTTTCACTGAACACAGACTCTGCTGTAATGAATTTTGGCTACCACCAAGTTGGACCAAAAACTTAACTAGTGACAGAAATTCCTCCATTCTATATTTTGTTAGTGAACTTTTCTTTGAATTATGTATATGTAAGTGCTGATATTTTTGATTTGAATATTAGAAGGAAAGAATGAAGTTTACTGCTTGATTTAAGTTGTTGTCCTCCCTTCACACATTAAAAAAAAGCAAAACACCAACCAAAAAAAAAACAAACCAAAACGAACCAACAACCAACCAACCAAACAAAAAAGCAGAATTGGTGAAAAGTGGCAAGAATGTTTACAGTATTTATGAAAAGAGTTATTATTTTCCTACCATTTTAAAGTACTTTGCTATGTCAGCTTCTGAATTGCAGGTAAGTGCAAAACAAAGGAGATAAAGAATGGAACAAAACAGAGCAAATGATTCATGGTCTGTTTCTTCACTGAAGCTAAGGTAGGATGCCAACAATGACAACTTCATTTGCTGTACTTCATTGATGACATATCAGTATTGCTGATGTGGCAGGAATCTCAGTGTAATTATCTCACTGAAGTTGGCTCTGATTTTTTGTTCCTTCTTTGTATTTACATAAAGGCAGCATAATTTTCCAGATGCAAATGGAGCAAAACAGAAGCAGAGACCTGAGTCACCAATGTACCCACTAGTCACCTTGCACTGTTTTCTTGAGAGGTGTTACATTATTGGGGAAGATGTCCTTCAGGAAAAAAAAAAAAAAAGGTTGCATTGCTCCTGGGGAGTTAGCACATAAGTTAAAAAATCATATTACATTTTCCAAATAAGCAAGAGATATTGCCAGGGTTCTGGCCAACATTAACTTTACAAATAAAGCAAGTAGTGACAGACTGTGTATGAGCCATTGTAGACTGTGCTGTTTGGTGACAGTTGCTTTCATGACCCTAATAATTGTACTGACAGGTACAAAATATTGTACAGGAAAAATATTTTATGCTGTGAGCACACACTTCTGATGGTGGTAAATTCAATAAAACTAGTATTTTCGGTTTTGTTTTCTTTTATGACATACATGGATGTAAGTAGTGTTCTATGTTTTGCTATTCTCCTGATATCTTAAAAAAGCTGTGGACTACTAAAAGAAAGTGCTAACTCATGCAAAATTTAATGTGAGCTTTGATAGCCATAACTGTGGTTAGGCAGGCCAGATGCAGACATTATACTGTGCTGTGATTTGACGCCTATATATTGGCTGATTCCTGCACAGAGCTTAACCTAGTAAGACACCAAATAACTTGTGAAAGATATTAAATGTCTCCAATGCTTAGTAGTTCAGTAAAACCACAAAATAATCCTCAATTTCAGTCTTAGCATCTTAATGAATTGAGAAGAAACAGGCATGCAACTTTTAGTAAAAATAACTATACAGAAAGCTCATTAAAATTCAAATAACTCACCCAATTAAAAAAACCCCACATTTCTTACAGATTGTAATTGTTTCAATATTTATTTTACTTTTCTCCTTCTAGTCTCTTTTGTTGTCATCTTCAGAGCCTTCCTAATGGCAAGATACATAAAGGTAGATGAATCTGGGCAAAAAATTAATCTAGTTTTTCTTTGCCAATATCTATGAAACTTCCTATTTTTTTTCCATGAGAATTTGGAAGAACTAATATTCATTTACAAAGAAAAAATAATTAGGCTGCATAGCTAAGGGTATTATATAATTTATCAATACATCTCTGAAAATATTTTTATGAATAAACCACAATGTGATGTAATTTAAATACGTAATGTAATGTTCTGAGAAGCCTTCCAAGGTTGTTTTGATGGATGTACAGGACCTAAAATTTTAAAATATTCTCAGCTGAATCTGATTTAATCATGATCAATATATCTGTGAAAACAGTCCAAGCTTCAGGTCCTTTGCTAATCTTGTTTGCTCACTGTATGACATGTACAGTGGAACTGAAAGTCTGGCTAAACTGTATCTCTGTGGTAATGCCACTCTGCACAGGTACATGTTCCTCCTTTTAAAACTGTGTACACTTGTATAAGTGAAAGGCAACACACAACAGCAAAAGTTTTAAATAACAGAGGAAATAGAATACATTGTGCTATTAGAAGAGAGCTGGATGAGATAGCTTATTCATACTGCAGTCTGTCTGCATTGAGAAATAAAGTGAAAAAGAGTCTTTCCTAGAGTTGGACCTCAATCACATAGGAAAGTCTCAGCCAGTCAAGACGATAGATGTTAATATGTAGTCTCAAATCCAGTGTAGACTGTAGTTTGACATTAGAAGTCAAGAACCCCTGTAGACATTTTGTGAATATGAACAAAAATCAAGTAAGCAAATTGTAGTCAGCAGACAAAATGATATGCAAAGCAAAGTTAGTTTATTTGGCTTTCATAGTTCAGTTCAGCAATCTACTCGTCTCTAAGTGTGATGTCATGTCTATGAATTAACTCCTGGACTCTGAATTTTTCAGTTTCAAATGTTAATGACCATTAATTGTATTCTACTGATCACAAAAGCACCATATCTCTAAAGTAATGAAGGTATTAAATACAACTGTATAAAAGACTTCTTGGTCTACTGTTACCAAATGCCTGAGAGAAATAGAACCTAGTAAATATCTCCAATTTACTTTAATGAGAGTCTAATTAGAGGTAGAAACCATTTTTAGACGTTACTAATTCTCTTTGTGAGTACACTGGTGTCAGAGAAGTCCAAGGGTGATAAAATAATCATATCCCAGATCTTGTGAGTGAGGTATGTTAAGTTTAGTCAAGATCTTATTGATAGGTAGGGATAAAAGCAGGTGGAGCCCCTGTTGGAAGGAAAATATTGCAGTGTTTCTTTATCAGAAGTTGAAAGGTTCAGAAGACAAAATAAGACAAAGATACATGCACTGCAAAGAAGTAGAGAGTAGTTGCTGATGTCAGAAAACATGCAGATAGGTCACTAAAAGAATTGTTTGATGCACCTTACTAAGCCAGCCAATGGGTCAGAAGAAACAAAGGCATGTGTTATGTCTCTAGCCTGAGTTAAGAAATATTGTCTGTTCTTGGTTTCATCTGCATGAATGAGCATTGCAAGGATGAAATTCCCAGTTGCCATCAGATTTGAGCAGGAAGGCAGATAGGAGTGACTGGCATCTAGTTGGAATACTAAGGTACTTCAGGATTAAATTGAAACTGGGGATTGATCCCAGGTAGCTGAAACTGCTGGTTGATAACTATTAAGATGAAAATAGTATAATAGTGCCCAATAACTTTTAATGGTGTTAGTCCCTGAAGAAAGCCCTATCTGAAAAAGAGAAAAAATTGAAAGAGCAGCTTGAAGAGGTTTGCTTGGAGTACATGAGTGCATGGTCAGCTGTATTTTAAATGCCATAAATATGTCAGCACCTCTCCAGAGATGAAATTGATATCTTTATTACTAATTTGTAGGAATTAATTTAATTTATTATTTTATTTATTTTAAGAAAAATATTATCTTATGTAAATATATCTGTATTATACATGTTTTTTGGTTTTGTTTTTTTTTTCAAGATTAGGTCTGATGGTCTAAATATCAAATGTCAAATGTCAGCTTCTGGGTAGACTGCAAAAAATATGTTTGGATGCTCTTATTGATGTGCAGGCACACAGGTAAAGCTTTTACATGTCTGTAGACCCCTTAACAATCAAGTGTTGTTGATGGACAGCTTGAAGGTGGCTGTTTTTTCAGTGCCATTTAAGGGAGATCTTTTGTAATCACATTAAAACCACTTGGAATCTTTGATCCTATTCACATTCATTGTCTAATATCAAACAAATGGTCAAATATGCTTTCTTGTGCAGGCTATAATATTTTTTTTTAATTTATCTTTTTTTTCAAAGTGTTTCATTATAAACCTGCTTTTCAGGGGTATTTTTAACACATAATTGGAGTATTTGAGCAATCAGTGCTAGGTTCATTTCATTTCATTCTTCACAATTATCAGCTTCTTGGCAAATAAGCAATTTTTTACATGTCCATATATGCAAATGTTGCTAGTCCATTTACCTCAGATGATGTTCTCATAATCCCTAGTACTCTTTTCTCTAGAATACATGACCTGCTTGCACATAATCACTATTTTTTCAGTTTTAAGAAATTTCAAATATTCTTCCCAATATCAAATGCACTGTAGTAGTAGTCACTGTTTATAATGATAAGCATGTGTTAGACTTTACAGTCTTAGCAATATTTTCAGCTGCATCCTACTCAAATGGAACACTGGGGACTTCATGAGACCAAAACCAGAGGATTAGATGGCCCCTTTCTGATTGTTTCTATTTACTAAAAGAATAAAGTATATAAAGATTAATTTTATTTCTACTTTTTATGACATCCAAATCTTCTAAACTAGAAAAAACTACCGAAGATAAATCATTAAAACAAGGTACTTTATTAAGAAATCAAACAAAACTACACTTACTTTTGGCTCTTTATTAAACCATGTATCTTGATTATACCTCAGTAATGCTACCATTTCTATCTGGAACAGTTTAAGAAAGTTAATTGAACTTTATTAGTTTCCTACAATAATATTGAATGTAAAACTAATCCTGCTGATTGATTGTTATTGCAAGTTGTACTGAAAACTGAACTGGAGACTTTTTCCACTTAACACGACAAACATTAGGCCATTCAGCTTTATGGATTGCTGAATTTTAAATACAAATTACTTTTTGTCTTTTAAATTCCAAAATGAAAATAAAAGCTTAAAGCAAAACCAGCGCCTTCTCTTTGAAGATTTCACAGTGTGTGTGCATGGAAAATTGTTATCTTACCTTCAAGCTGCAAAATTTCAACAATTTCCCTTGGGCAAACTTGAAGCTGAACAAAGCTCTATAATAAATTCTAAATGTGCTTATACATGTTAACCTGATATCAATTTATCTGTGTGACTTTTGTTTTGTTTTAGTCTGAGGAATTAATTCAATCTATCATAATTAAATTATCATGCATATACATGAGGCTTAATGCATCATCATGATTTGGTTTTTTGCTTCATTTTTAGAGGTTGGTAATTGTGCTTGAAACTTCTAGAGCTTGGTAATTGTGCTTGAAATTTATTTTATGGTTTAATAAATAATGGTTCCAAAAATATTCTTCTACTACTATGGGCTTGATTTTTTTTTTTTTTTTTTTTTTTAATGTGCAGAAGATCCCTTCCTGAAGGACCCTCTTTTTTAATGATACTTAGACAAAGTTTCTCTGTTTGTATTGGTCAGACTCCTATGAATTGTTCTTAACTTAAAGCAGAAACAAATTTAGCTGTCTCCTATGGTTTTCTGAAATGCTTTTTGGTATTTTAGCCAATTGACCTTGGTAAGACTCAGTCCATCCACAGCAGTACCAAGATGTTAAATTGTCTCTTTATTACATGGCTGTCTTTTCTTAAATTTGTTGGCAAAAGAACAGAATAAAACAGAAAGCTCCAGAGTTGGTCTATATATTTATTTTTACTTTTTGTCTGTTACAACTTATATAGTGAAAAAATAAATATTACATCTTTTTTGTGTTCTTTGTACTCTGGTACTGATTAAAATGTGATTAACCTACTTTTAGAAGCAAATTATATGGACTTGTGTTTTTATGTTACATCATGGTCTTGCAGCAAACATTTATTTCATTTGGGGCTGAAGGTTCAACATAGAATAATGGTGACAGCTGTAATATCTTTTGCCAGAGTGTGAGGCATGACTTGAGAAGCTTTTTTAATATAAGTAGTGAATAATAGCAGTTTAATGTTCTTTAAATTTCTTTACTTTTTTTTCGTAAAAATACTGCTGTGTGTTAATACAGCTTTTTTTCATTGAGGTACCTCAAGCAATTGCAGCACTTTTATATTTCGTAGTTGTGTGTTTATAGTGCTAGACAGCTCAGATCAAATACAAACTCTTGTTTCTTATCAAAAGTTTATGACATTTGTATAATGAAAAACATAGAATGTATACAAGAGCATGCTGCATAGTATTTTTGAATGCTTTGGATTTCAGCTGATTCTTTGGGTGTTACACAGACCACATACCCATTTGACCTCTCACTGAAGTGTGAATATACATATGCATTACTGGACACACAGTACATTCTGAATGTTAAAATACCTGTATGTTATAGAATACAAAATGACTGAAGTATCAGATGTTTTGTTGCATGAGGTTTGAATAATTGTTTCCATATGGTATATGATAAAAAGCTATTCCAACCAAGGGTTGGTAAATTTACTGCTTTTATTCGGGATGGCCCAATTTGTGCATCTGCATTAATATTAAAAATTTAAGTATTTTCCTTGAGAATCATCTGAGCAGTGTCCTGGGAGCAAGGACTGTCTCTTCTGGGCTGATTTTCCTACTGCAGTTCTCCTTCTGTCTCAGTTCCCCCACCCTCCCTTTTTTTTTTAATTTTTATTTTTTATTCTCCCTCAGAGTGTTTAACTCTTAAGTTGGGGAACTGTTTGTGAACAGATATTGGAATAAGAAATTTACATACAGTTTACATACAGATTTTGAGTAAAGTTGCATTTTGGATAAGTTTAAACCACTTTATTTCTAGCCAAAAGGAATCATATAGACCAAATAAATTTAAGTGAATTCACCCTGAGTATATAGAAAACATGTAAATTACTAAGACAAATTGCCTTTGTATTAAACTTTTTTTTTCACAAAAATCTTTTGGGTAGCTCATTAAAAATACCTTGTGGGTAAATTTTCTGATAAACCAATATCCTTCAGAGAGAAGTTAAAGTAGTAAGTACTTAAAAAGTTTCTTTTTCCTTGTCAAGTAAAAGCTTCATTTTCAGAAGAACTTGTATCTCCCTGTCTATTTGGATAAATTTATCCATAAAATGGATATATTTAGCTAGTATGCTGAGAGTAAAATACTGTTAATTGAGCTGCTATGTGTTCTTTAAAACCTGAGGATATTGTCTGGCTCTTTCTAAACCCTATAACCTTGCAGGATGTTTATCTCTAACCAAAACCCGCGTGCAAAACAGATATTGAAATTATGCCCATAACAAAGGAAAAATATCTGGATTTTTTTTAAGAGTTGGTGTCAGCAGTGTGCTATTATGACCATCCTGGTTCGTCTCTTCTACAGAAGGAATATTTTAATGTTATTGTTACTCAGGACTTAAAACAACAAATATATAGTCTTCTTCCCCTACATGTTTTCCTGAATATCCCACTGTTTTTCCCTGCAGCCTTTTCTGAAATGACTTGTCCCATTTGTGCTTCCAACTATAATTAATATTAGACACAATTTGAATAACTATATGTAATTGTTCTTTTTCAACCTTGCCTTGGAAAAAAAAAAAAAAAAAAATTAATCATTTTTGGAGATAAGCTCAAGCTTTTCTTCCATGGTGTACTAATTTTTCCTGAACTCTTCTTCACACAGATGAGTGGAGGCTAGAAGAGATTATGGTCAACTGGGAATCTTCCAACAAAATATCTCTGCATCAGAAAAGGTAAATTTGTCTATATGAAACATTTTTACACTAATTAACTCCTCATTTTTGCAGGATGAGTTTCTTATATTTAGGATGCATTTGTAGATGAGGAGCTTTAACCAACAGAGAAAAATCTGTAGAATTTTGCCCTTATTCTCTGAGAGTTTTTTATCTCTGTATCTCAACACTTGTTTGTGAAGTCTTAACCTATGTGAAATGTGTCTGGAGAAGCTTGCAACTTCTTTGAGAAAAGCAGCTATAGTTCATGACACTTGCAAGCTCCCTTTGCACAACTAGAAGTCTGTGTGTCCTGTGAGGAAGAACAGAACTGTGCTCTTTGAACTTCTGGATTTTTCCAGTATAGCTTCCAGTCAAGCTGGTGCAGCCTGTATAACCTTTGCAAGAAAGAGTATGGTGTCCAAGGCTTCCAGTTTGACACTTGTTTGTATGAGATGACTTGAGAACAGTATTTCTGGATGTGTGAAGAGAAGGATAACCTTTATTGGAGGGTTCATGTAAGTTGTAACTGATAACAGAAGATTCTGCAGGGGGAAAGGAGTTTCTTTTTACCATTGGTCCTATGTAGAAAACATCTGTCAAAGATTGTGAAAAGGCTAAATCCTGTGCTCTGTGATTTAACTCATTGTGGCTTCTTACAGGAAAGAAGCTGCTCTTATCTACACCACAGTTACATGTATGCAGATGAAACCGTAAGATCAAAATGATTCAATGTTGGGAAAAAAGTTACATCATATTTCTAATAGCTCTAAACTACCAGAAGCTTAGAAAGAAATAGTTATCTCTTCCCATTTCAATGGAAATGAAAATATCACACACAGATACCACTGAAGAAAGCTAGGAAAATGAAGTTTCTAGTATTTTGAATGCAATTAACTATTATATGTTCTATTTTTTACTGGAAACATAGAACTTGAGGGCTATTTCTAATTTAATGCAAAATTAGAATTTATGTCTAAGTAAACAAGTACATTCTACTTGCATTATTATTCCTGCCTAATAGTAGATTTGCATAGTTTGCCAAGTACCGATTACATTAACTAAAGTTGTCAAGTTAACCCCTGAATATATGTTAGAAGAAATACGGATAAAACGCAGACAAATAAGGAGAGCAGCTCTCTAATAATCTTGCAGAGTGGAACATAGGCTGGATAATCTGTTGAATGCATTACCATATACTTGTGATGTGAATGTGCAAGGCTGAGAACCATAAAGCATGTGAAAGGATGACTTATGTTAAAATAGCGTAGGTGGTGTAGGAGGTGAAAAATTGCCCCTTGTGGTGACATACTAAGATACAGTGAGGTGATGATTAAAATACCAGCATAAACCTAAAAGGCATCTGAAGTAAATATCTGCTCTTTGAATTTTCTAACTCTTGAGAAGAGAAGAGAAGAAGCAAAGCCTGTGTTTATTTGATTGCACAGCATAATGCAAAAGAAATTATATTTAGAGGAGCAGTATTCGCAATCTTGATGTCTGATATTGGTCAAAAAGCCTTAGAAGCAACTGGTCTGAGAGTTTTATTTCATTTCAGAGTGTATCAGGCATCTCTCTAAACTGTTGTAATATAATCAGAAAGCACTGACCCATAATCTACAAAAATAGCATAAATAATACATTCCAGTTTAGTGAATCTTGTACTGGAGACAAGCTCTAGTGATAATATAAGAATTACCTTATTCTGTCCTCTCCATTACCCTGGCAGTAGATGTGGCAAGCAGTTTTCACAGCTCCAAAGCACTACCTACAATATTATGGATATGGATGTCCAGCTCTTTAATGTTTTGACTTTTTAGCTCATTCACAAAACCTGGAAGTGTTCATCACGTTTTGTTTTTTTTAGATTTAAATTATTGCAGAGCACAAAATTGACATACCAGTCTGAAAGAGCATTTGTGAAGATACAGGAGTTTTCTGATGATCTTATCTTCATCAGTCTGTTACTTGTTCCATTCAATGAAAGATTGTCTTGTTAATGAAAGCTATTAGAATAGGGTAACTACATATAGAGAAGAGTAAAAAGCCTACTTTCTGTAGAGAATATCTTGGCAGAGCAAGGGAGTAGAGAAGAGTAAAAAGCCTACTTTCTGACATTCATTTAGTTTTCTACTTGCTTCTCATTTTAGTACATTTCAGATTTCTGGATGACATCTGCAAGGCTAATGTTTTCCTATAAATATGTGAAAGTGACAGTGTAATGAAAAATACAGCAAAAAACCAAACAAAATAGAGATATAATAAGCTAGTTACTTACTTCACTAACATTGTATCATGAAAATGTTATTTCAGAATAAGAAAGTAGTGTAAAGTATTACTGATCTTCCATGCCAAAAATACTTTATTTCAAATGTCTTGCCCCCACCCTTCGTGCCTACCCATGTGCACTGAAGGGTGCAAGGTACAACATCACTTTTATCATATTTCTGCACAAAGTGTGTTTGCCCCAGAAAAAATTGTCATTCCTGGGTGAGATGACTAATTATTTAAAAAGTTAAGATACTCTCGCAAAGCTTTGAAGTGGTAAAAAACCATGACTTTTTTCCACTCTTAACCAAAAAATTAATAAAACTTTCAAAGATATACAGAACAGTAATTAATTATGGTGCCTCTGGGTTTTAAAAATACTGTAATTTTCTAATTACAGAGCTTCCAAAGCCATATATTCTGATTTGCTCACAGATACATGCATATAACTTTACTAAGGTTAAGAGAGGTAATACATAACTTCAGTAGAGGGAAAATATATTCTAAAAGGCTTTCATGTCGTACATGTAACAGATCATAATGTATAATGAAATCAAAAATATATTCATTTTTATGATAGATTTTGGAATGAGATATTACATACTTTCTGTCTAGATTTTGGAAAAAGCTCTAGTGAATATAACTGAGGAAGGAAAAAGGAAGTGACAAGGAGGGTTAAAATGTGATTATCTATCTTATTCTTTAGAATAGTTTCAAAGTTTCCCTGGCACTGTAGTGTAGTTGCTGAAATAAGGCCACCTTGTTGGTTAAGTCCATTCTGTTTTCTCTCACACTTGTTACAGGTGCCACATACACCATAATTGCTTTGGGTGATTGTGAGGAGGTGACAGAAAGCCAAAAAAATCTACGGATTATTCAGAGTTTATATTTTGAAAGCCAGCATATCGGCTGTTGTGGTAAGAAGGATTATACATTGCCACTTTGAAAAAAAAAAAAAAAAGAAAGGTGCAAGTAGTTCATATAATATTTTTTGTAGCTTTAAATGATATCTGATGGATGATTTCAATTTTTAACCAAAATAAACAGGTATATTTAATCTCCTTCCAATCTGTGATTCTGCAGAGTTACATTCTTTTATTTGGTAAGATGGCATTAATATAAAGAAAGGACATTTTTTATAACTATAGCTTAATATATTTTTAGGTATTTTGTCTGCAGTGTTGTTAACTAATCCTGTGTCACCACCTGAAAACTATCCAAAATTATTCCCAGGTATTAATTTATTTTAATAACTATATATAGAATCTACTTACAGACTCACTTCTGCAGTATTTTGTTTGTGTCCTGACCTTGACAATATGTATCTGAGTTATTGAAATACAAGGCAAAAATAATTTAAAATAATGGTTCTGCTCTTAAATATTAAGATGACTATTAAAAAAAGATATGTTGAATTTTAGCTGATAATATCAAATTATGTTAATTGTAATAATTCATAAACTTTAAGAAAACTGTTTTAAAATATTAGTCTTTGACAATACTGAGTACAGAATATAAGATTAACTAGTTACGTAGTGTACAATGGTTCTATTGTTAGAAAAGAGAATTTGGAACAAGGAACTGTTTATTGGAAGTGATTTAAGGATTTTTTTTTCCTCTTCCTGAGTCCTCAAATGATATTTCAAATCAATTGTCATGATCCAAGAATCATAGAATAGAATCATAGAATCATTTTGGTTGGAAAACTCCTTTAAGATCATCTAGTCCAACTGAAAACCTAACACTGCCAAGTCCAGAACTAAACCGTGTCCACACATCTACACATCTTCTAAATAACTCCAAGGATGGTAACTCCACCACTTCCCTGGGCAGCCTGTTCCAATACTTGACAAACCTTTCAGTGAAAAAATTTTCCTAATATCCAATCTAAACCTGCCCTTGAGGTGAAGGTGCAACTTGAGGTTTTTTCTTCTTGTCCTATCACTTGTTACTTGGGAGAAGAGACCAACATCCACCTCACTAGACCTTCCTTTCAGGAAGTTGTAGAGAATGATAAGTCCCTCCTCAGCCTCCTTTTCTCTAGACTAAACACTCTCAGCTCCCTCCGCCACTCCTCATAAGACTTGTTCTCCAGGCCCTCCACCAGCTTTGTTGCCCTTCTCTGGACACGCTCCAGCACCTCAGTGTCTTTGTTGTAGTGAGGGGCCCAAAACTTAACCCAGCGCTCGAGGTGTGATGTCACCGGTGCTGAGTACAGGGGGAGGATCACTTCCCTAGTCCTGCTGGTCACACTATTTTTGATACAGGCCAAGGTGCTGTTGGCTTTCTCGCATGCCTAGGCACACTGCTGACTCATGTTCAGCCACTAGTGACCAACACCTCCAGGTCCTTTTCCACCATGCAGCTTTCCAACCACTCCTCCCCAAAACTGAAATGTTGTATGGGGTTGTTGTGACCCAAGTGCAGGACCCGGCACTTGGCCTTGTTAAACCTCATACAATTAGCTTCAACCCATTGATCCAGCCTGTCCAGATGCCTCTGTAGAACCTCCCTACTATCAAGCAGGTCAGTGCTTCCCCTCAGCTTGGTGTCATCTGCAAATTTACTGATGATGCACTTGATCCTCTCATCCAGATTATTGATAAAGATATTAAAGAGTGCTAAGGGTAGTTAACTAAAGGTAGTTAGAGCCTTACAAAGTTTTGGCATTAGAACATGTATCTTTTCAGCATCTGCCCATCAATACGAAATACTGAAGTATGTGTCAAATACTGAGGTTCCTTGCACAAGGCATAAGTAAAATAAACATCGTGGCATGGAAACAAAAAGCAGCCACTAGGAAAGTGAGAAACTGTAGGAAATCTCAGTTTCTTCTAGAAGACCTTAAAACTGGTAGGAAATATAATACCTCCTGCAGAAATGGAGGAAACACTTATATATGTGTGATCTTGGTGTATCTAGATCTCAGACTACACTAGTATCCATCATCTGAGTAGCTGAGAGTAAGACTATGTGTGTGCAGATGGGGAGACAATAGTTCAAAACCTTTAGATGATATGCTGACTAATTCTGTGGAATCATGAAGGTGTGTTACTAAAGTATATACTTGATCAATCTCCTTTTATTTACAGGGAGAACAAATTTGAATTCAGATATCCTAGCTAAATTCAGGCATAAATTAATTACATGCACAGCAAAATTTCTGTAGGCATCCTACTTCAGATTGTAGGGTTTAAAAACATGAATGATGCATCATGATCTTCTCCATGTGATAGAGTTTGAGTGTCTGATGACTCCCAGTGTTTTGAAGCTTTTTATGGAATCTGTCAAAATAAGTCAAAAAAACCTTACTACAGTACTTAATTTAAAAATGTTCACTGAATTTGGTGTTTTGTTAAATATTTATGTACATCTTATATTTCAGCAGG
>NW_010322248.1:35732-80546 GCF_000700745.2 Antrostomus carolinensis
TAGATACGCACAGGAGTAGTTGCATTTTTAGAGTTTATAAACAACTGACATCTCTGTGATGCTTATAGTGCTAATTACCCAGTGGAGAATGGATGTTTCTAGCTTCACTATGAATGAATTAAGCTTCTGTGCTGGTAATTCAAGTGTTCATGATCTGTTTCTTAAATTTAGAAGACACTTATCCAGACATGCTTGATTTGGTTCAGTGCTGTGCTTCAGGTGAGAAACTCCAGTTTCTGAAAAAGTGAGCAAGAACCTCTAAGGAAATCAGATGTGTTCGACGAAAAATGTTCATTTATTGTTCATTAACAGAGGTAAAACTCATTGCCACATGAGCTGGTCCAACTGGTAACAAAGCTGTCTATCATATATCCTTCTTTGATTATTTTAGAAGCTGATTTTTGTTTTTGTGGTGCCTCAGTACATTAGTCCAAGTGAAATGCCACAGGATAGAGATAATGACCAATTACTTGATTGGCTTAAAATAATCTATGTTAAAGTGTGGTAAGTTGACCCTGGCTGGATGCCAGATGCCCACCAAAAGCCACTCTATCACCCCCTCCTCCAAAAGCCACCCTCCTCAACTGAACAGGGTAGAGAAAATATAATGAAAGGCTCATGTGTTGAGATAAGGACAGAGAGAGATCACTCACCAATTACTGGCACGGGCAAAACAGACTCGACTTGGGGAAAATAAATTTAATTTATTACCAATTGAATTAGAGGAGGACAATGAGAAATAAAACCAAATCTTAAAATACCTCCTCCCACCCTTCCCTGCTTCTCGGGCTTAACTTCTCTCCCAGTTTCCACTGCCTCCCCCCAGCAGCACAGGGGGACAGGGAATAGGGTTTGGAGTCAGTTCATAACATGTCATTTCTGCTACTCCTTCCTCCTCAGGGGGAGGACTCCTTCCCCTGCACCAGCATGGGGTCCCTCTCACACGAGACAGTCCTCCATGAACTTCTCCAGTATGAGTCATTCCCACAAACAACAGTTTTTCATGAACTGCTTTGTCATGGGTCCTTTCCATGGGGTGTAGCCCTTCAGGAAGGGACTGCTCCAGAGTGGGTCCCCCCACGGGGTCACAAGTCCTGCCAACAAACCTGCTCCAGCGTCAGCTCCTCTCTCCACGGGGCCACAGGTCCTGACAGGCACTTGCTCCAGCATGGGATTCACATGGGGTCACAGCCTCCTTCAGGCCTCCACCTGCTCCAGCGTGGGGTCCTCCACAGGCTACAGGTGGTCATCTGCTCCAGCATGGACCTCCGTGGACTGCAGGGGCACAACCTGCCTCACCATAGTTTTCACCACAAGTTACAGGCGAATCTCTGCTCCGGTGCCTGGAGCACCTCCTCCTCATCCTTCTTCACTGACCTTGGTGTCTGCAGAGTTGTTTCTTGTTGGTGCTTTAGGAACCGAAGCTGCAAGGCGGCCTCAGCCTTGAGCAATTAATTCCTGACTTTGAGTGAAGATAAAATGAAACAATAAAAAATAGAATAACAAGAAAGAATGTGCATGAGACAAGATAAGAGATTGTTTATGTGCTGGAATTAGTAACCAGTCAGAAGTAAGAGAATTGGTCGTGAACAGGTGGAATTATCCAGTCACGTCAATTGTTTAGGCGTGTGCTCACTGTGTGTGTGATAAGCGGTAACAAATCAAAAGTGAAAGAGTGCCGCGTGCTTGGGGCGTGCTGGGGGAAAAAAGGATACATAAGCAGTGCAAAGCTTCAATAAAGTGCTGATGCCTGATGCCTGAAGACATCTTGGTGTTGGTCATTTCTTCATCCGCCACAGTTTCTCTCACATCTTCTCATTCCTCTCTCTGGCTGCAAAATGTGCAGTTTTTATTCTCTTCCCCTTTTTTTTCTTAATGATGTTCTCACAGAGGCGTTACTGATGGGCTCAGCCTTGGCCAGTGGCGGGTCCGGCTGGCATTGGCTGTGTCGGGTCGGACATGGGGGAAGCTTCTCGCAGCTTCTCACAGAAGCCACCCCTACGCCCTGCCCCACTACCAAAACCCAACCACGCAAACCCAGTACAGCTGGAAAAAAAGACAGAAGAAATACCACATCCTCTTTAATAACTTTCATAATATTACAAAGAATCTTGGAATGCAACAAAACAGCTTTTAATACATGCATCTTCATTAAGGTAGAAAATTGCACTGGGGAAAAAAGTACCCAGCCTGTTTTCTGTTCCATTGCAACAGTTTCACAGATGATGCTTTGCTTTGAATTTACATTGGAAAAAAACATCACTAACACTTTGACTGTATATGAATTCCAATATAGTATGCTCATTAAAAGTCAGTTTGGTTACATATGTATATATGTTCAAGAGGAGTCCAATATCTTTATAAATTACTATTCTCAGGCATTTCTGCTTCTTACCAACATCACTGATTTCTCTGCATATCATTCAAGGAGCACAAGTGTTACCTTTAGAGTATAAGAATAGGGGAAAATTACTTTTTTTTTTTTTTTTTTACCCCTTACCTATTGCAATCACCATGATTTCTGGTTTACCAATCCTATTCGTGTTACAGTCTGTATCACAGAAATAAGAATGGAATTTTAATGCCAATGCAGGTTATGAAACAGTAAATGGCTGCGTGACTGAATTACTGGAATGTGATGTATTAGGTCTGGAATGCACTTATGGGTTCTTTAACCTATAACAGAAAAGAAGAATGGCAATCAAATGAGCAACACTGAATAGGAAAAAAAAAAAACAGATTTGACTGTAGTGAGCAGCTAAGAAACTAATTTTTGGGGTGGGAAGAGTTCCTTGAACTCTTCCTCAACTGTCTTCCCCCTGTCAATTATATTTTGCAAGCTAATGTATTTGCCAACAGGCCTCCTTAAGAATGGTAGCAATACTCATGCAATTGGAATTCAAGAAACAACAGTTAAAACAAAAAAATAAATTCATATCCTATGTAATTCTCTTTTCACTTACAGTAATGAATTAATTTGGTGTATGAAATCAATTAAACTAGTGCATTTATATAATTCCCTAATCTCTTCTCAGTAACATCTGAAGAATTTTATTTTATATTTTAACTTTTGCTGTATGTTGGGTGGACAGTTGCTACTCAATTATATATATGTAATCACAATAATTGTGGTTACTTGGTTTATTAGGGTTGCTTCAGTTTTATAGAATTACAATTCAGATATGAATTTGTCCATTTAGTGGAATCCTGTTCTTACTCAGTGGGTAACACTCACTGATTTCTATGAAAGTATAATTTTGTTTTAGGTGTCATAGGCAATTGCTTTATCTAATTTAATGTGTTTAAATGGTTGAAATAGTCTTGCAAGTGTTCCTTGCCTTGCACTTGTCTGTTCTACATTTTATTTAATGCCATCCTTCCAGTTTACACTAGGACATAGTCTCTGAGTGTTTCATGTAATATTGCCTTGTCTTAGACATTCTGAATGGTTTTATACTGTCAGCAATTGTTCTTTCTCAGATTTTCTATCTTCACAATCTTTTTCCTGCCTTTGTGAGGTATACTTCATTAAATGTGCGTTTTGAAACACATCAAAAGAACAACACTGTAATCTTAAGAACAAATTTCACTTTGCCTGCCTTGGCCCAGTTCTCCATATTTTCAATATTTAGAAGAATTACTGCCAATGCACTACTGATATTATTGGCTTCAGTCATGTAACTGTCGTAAGGACAATGATTGCAGCGAATGTACTGTCCTTCAGCACTGGTAAAGGAAAAAGAGTGCACTTAAAGGAGTCCCGTGAGATGAGTTATCTATGGGTGAACCCTCTGTGTTTTGCCCATTCTAATCTCAGGTGAAAATTAAAAAAAAACAAAGAATTATACTTTTGCTTTGCAATTCAGTATGTGCTCCAGTGAAGGTGATTTGACAGCCATCTCTATGAAAGAGCAGATGGTGGAAGAATACTCTGAGGTGAATTCTTTTCTTTCCCTCCAATAGATTCTTTCATTCCAGTGAATAATTGATGCAGAAGGGAAATTCATAGCATAAACTAGAAACATCAGAATTGTTTGAGAGGAAGACAAAGCTTTATTATTTTCAGAGAGGGTTGAATGCTATTTAAAAAGTGTCTGTCATCAGCCATTTTAAGGAACATTTAGGCAAAAGAATAAAATCTACTGATGATTATGATTGTGTGCTCTGTTACACTCAAAATCTTGCTGTCAGCAAAAGGTGACATCCCATATATACGTGTGTATGCATATATGGAACTCAAGAGTTTGTTGTCTGTCCTGATAATGCTTTAATAGTGCAGGGGAGGCAATAGTCACTTGCCAGTTATTACAGCTAAATCTGGCTGGGGCCACAGCAAGTCCAGCACAGCCCTCGGACCTAGCACTGTTGGGTCAGGTCATCACAAAGCCTGTGACCATCTGCTAGGAATGTCAAAAATTGTATTTATAAGGCTACGCCTCACACGAGAGTGTGCCTGACTGGCTAGTTCTGTGATTTGGAGCAGCCATGACCACACAGAGAGGGGAATTAGACTCCAGCATAGGGGAAACTGATCAGGTAATTGTGTTTAGAGGTTCTTTTTATTTTTTCCTTAACTGTTTGTTTTGTACCATCTAAAAAGAGATGATCTACTTAAATACGTGAAAAGTTGTGCTGCTATTTAGTTTCTGTTTTATGTCTTCTCCTACCTCATCCTCCTGTGATGCTTTAAAATAGAACATAAAGACCTGAGAAAGGATTTGTTTAAATCTCTGAGGAGTCAGCAGTAGTGTTAGCAAAGCAGTAGGTAAGTGGGTGAGTCAGGGCTATCCCCTCTAATGAAAAGGTGTCAAGACAGGAGCCAAAGAAAATGCTCCAGCATGGCGGTGAAAAGATACGGTGCTAGATTCTGCACTGATCAAGGGCCACCTGGTTTGTGAGACCCGTACACAGCAGCTGGGAAGTGTATCAAACCAAAGATCTCTCTATCTGGACACTCAAATAGTCTGCTTTTAGACAGCCGAGGTTACACAATTTATGTTCTAGATTCACATAACATTCCTGACTAAGTTTTAATGCTACCACGTATCCCTGTAGTTACACAGTCAAATTTGGCAGCTCTAACATCTAATATACAATGCAAGTATTTCTCTAAAACTTTAGTAGTAGTCTTTTTTCTAACTGTATATCTTTATAACACTAGGAGTAGGCCTTTTTTCAAAAGAAACTAACAATTTGATGCAAAAAGTCACAAACCATAAAACTTCAACAGGTTTTATTAATTAGTTAGAACATGAAAGAGTGATCAAATTATTCTTCTCTAAAATGAAAATACATGGAAATGATATGCAATAATGAGTTGAACCAGAACTATGCAAAATCTACTGCTTTAAATTAAATAGGTTTGATGAAACAAAATTGCTAGATGCCTAAGACATTTCGAGAACAGAAAAAAGAAACATATTTTCTGAATCACTTAAATGAACATGAGTGAAAAATATTCTGTGTCTGAATAAGGGGGGAAAAAAAATGTTCTTTTGCAGTGAAGCAGCAAATCAGATAAACAATTGTCTTGAATGTTGATATATGGTTTCCCATGGTACTAAAAGGTTATATTCAGGTGTATATTTAGTTCTTATCATTATTGTTCATGGTTGTTGTCAGATGTAAGATAATATTTTTGTTCAATGTACAAATTTATGACATTTTAAAGGCTAATAAATACAGGTAAACGTAGCATGAATATTTGAAACTTTGTTTCAAAAAAAAGCAAATCACTGAATATAACAGCAAAGGTGTTCTCACTGTCTTTAGTGTGTCTGAGTTTGCAACAGTGTTTTATAGCTGGAGAAAAGAAAGTCTTTCAGCTTTTAACTAGCTCATAAAGATTGTGAGCTTTTGGGGTTTTTTTTGGCTTCTAGCTTGAAATAATTTTTTTAGGTTTGCCCTTGTCCATGTTGAATTGCCAGTGAATTTTCTACCTTGTTATACAAAGTGTTTTTTAAAATTCTCAAAATGGGATGGCCTTTTAAAGTGTACACCCTGCTGCTTTCTGAGGAGGAGGGTAAATTTTCATTCTTAATACCTCTGAAATTCAGTTGGAACCCCTACTTTTTACAATGTTCCTGCAAGCATGGGGTACTTCTGTCTAACCATTAATTCTGAACAGCTGCAAGTTACTAACAATCAGAACTATTCTACCATTTTCTTATGCTAAGATGAAGTTTTTTCAGTCCTTTTCTATATAGTTCTACCCTTTAGGCTGCAGTTAGGTCTCATTTTAAGCAAATGCCAGGAACCTATGATGCCACAGTATAGTTAAGATATGCAAATATTGACTTTTTAATTGAGATCACTTTATTGATGTTAAAATGTTTATATGTGTTTGATTATTCATTTATCCACCTGTAGTAGGTCTTGTTTAGGCAAAGCTGTACATATTTAATTATTTCAAGTTTGCTTGACGAATCAGTCCCTCCAAACTGGTAGTTAGCATTCTCTGAACTCGGAACTCCTTGCAATATATCATCTTTTTCGCTGCTGCACTGCACAGGAAAGTGGAATTTTGGCAATGCCACATGAACAGAAACCATTCATCATCCCTGTGTGATGCCTGTGTATGTGCAACTGAATCTAACAGTAGCTTTACTGCATCCAGTAGTGTAACATAAATGGTAGAAAAAAAAGGGTCAAAGTCAAATGAAATCTAAACATTTTGTCTAAAACAAATTAGTCGTGTTTCCTAAAAGAATGGCCCTTAAAAATGTGAGGTTCTGCTGACTAATGGCAGTCTTATCTAAAAAAAGATGGTGGTCTGAAGGACATTGAATTTCCAAAAGGTTCATTATAAACCATGCCTTGATTCAGGCTAAGCTGTGATCTCAGTTCCTGCACATACTCTATAGAATATCTGTCTGTATGAAACTAAGAGACTGTGAGAATCCAGCAGCAGGAAAAAAATCCCAAAACTTTTCATTCAGTTAGCATCTTACTAAAGAAGAATCCAGCTGCAAGACATAGATTTATGGGAATTAGAGAAATATAGCTGGATCTTTGTAGATCATGTCCATCTTCCTATCCCAAAGCAGGATGATTTAAATAAATGTCTGGGGGTTTTGTTTGTTTGTTTGGTTGGTTTGGTTTTTTAACCTCCTACACCTTTAAAAGACCTGCAAGAATAGAAACTTCACCATTTCCTCATGTGCTTTACTATTTCTCAAATGTCAAAAACTTTTTAACTCTCAGGCACCATTACTTCTATTGCTTATGGAAGTATTCTGATAAGCATTTTGTTAATTTTATCTTTCTGACAGTTGCTCTCCAATATAAGGAAGACAATTTCTTCCACACTATGAACCTCTAACATACCAAGTAATCTAATCCTTTCTAGCTTCTTTGTGTGAACAAAAGCTAGCAAAATACTACAGATAAAAAGAATATAGAAGAAACTTTTGCTTCTATGATAGTTATCCATTAAAATTAAGAAGCCATTTTACAGTTGCAAGTGGATGCTAGATTCTGGACCTGCAAAGGAGTAAAATAGAAACAGGAGATATCAGTTCTTTCTTCACAAGCCTTTTTTCTCAGTCTGATGAGAAAATGGATTGGAGATGCAAAGAGACAGGGCATGTGGTTTCCTGTATGGTATCATGTATCCTGTGATGTACCCATAAAGACATTCACCCTCAGATTTTTGTGATCTACTAGAAAATTAGAACATTTTGTGCAAACAGTTTTTCTGTGTTCTAAAAACCTTTGACTTCTTGATGTATATTACTGTATTCTGGTTGTATTACAATACCATTGACAATGCTCGGCTGAGCTTTGAATTGTATTTGGTACAGTGTATATGCAAATATATAATATTGTATATATACTTATTTATATAGTAATAAAGCATAAGCTACTGCTTTTGCTGAAGAATGTGCAACTAAGGAATAGGTTTTTATTGTGAACACTTGACTTGTGGCAGAACTTGCAATGTCTTCTTGCACAAACCATCGGAAGACATACAGGCATACAGGAAAAACTGTTGCCATTTTATGCACAATGAACTGAAGATGCCAAATGCTTTGCAGTAAAAGCAATGATGAGAAGATTCTAATTTTTTTTTTTTTTTTAAATGCTGTAATGAAATACTTTTAGCACACGGCCACTTTTTTTACATTTATAGGATCAATGTAAACATACAGAGAAATGCATTATCACTTTATGTTTACCACTTCCATCCACATATGAGTCATGCTACAAATTAGGCAAAAAATGAATAAAGCTTCTATTTTGCAGTCTGCTTGCCTGGCACTTTTTTGTGACGCTATGTCAATCATGCTTTGAATATATTTTCCAGCTGTTTTGTACTTTTGTCTCTTTACACTTGAGGAAAGGGAAATCCCGCTGACAGACTTACCAGCTGTTCTTGGTGTTGTCTTGACTGGTTACAATGCTCAGTAAGGGATATTGCTCCTTCATGAATTATGAAACTCTAATACAGAGTTCATTGTATTGTGAGATTTTTTATAAAATCTGCCAGGTGGCTGTTCTGTTCTTGTCTTAGAGACTTGGTTATCTTTCTAGGAAATCATAAATATCTAAATGTATCTAGACTTCAGTAAATAAAACCACAGAGCCTTGTCATTGGGATAATCTTTACAAATGTTGCAGGATCTCTTGTGACTCATAAACTTGTGTACTGTAAAATAATGCTTTACTGTTCATTCTTAGTGTAGTTTCCCTGCAGTTATACCTTGAAAGTGAGGTTTCATTTCATATGTATGTGAGTGTTTTCCTGCACAGATGAATGTGTGTATGTATAGCAAAGCCATAGAATGAATTGAACAACATTTATCATGTACTTTCAATTGATTTGCTTCCAATTTGCCTATTAATCCATTTTGAGAGGTAGCTCTAAGGCTACCTTTTTAAAACTACATATTAATGTGCAGATTTATTATGATTGTGAGGCATACTATGACCACATTTACATTCAGATGAGCGACTGAGAACAAGAAAAAATGGTAGCGGAGGGCTGTGTCTTGTTTTTCCAGAGTGATATTTTGAGGCGTTGACAATGTACCTGTGCATTTTGGGAAGTAGAAGAGAAATAAACAGTATGAACTTTTCTGGATCACAATTAGTTTTAATATTAAAACATTTGGCATGGGGACCCAAACCCACAGCAACAAAACCTGAGGCATTGTGGAGAACGTGTACAGCAATTGCCTTGAAAAGCCTTTTGTAAATGGCTTAATTATATTGCCCTCTGCTGGATTACAAAAGATTGCAGCCTGATGCTTAAAACGTGGAGAAAAAACATCCATCTGGAAGAAGACCCATGACCTAGAACTAAGTTGTTGTATGCTGATCAGTAGAATGGTTCTGGATGTGTAATCCAGAGTGGGCTTGGGGCTTCTTCTGCCCTGCAAAGTGAGTATCAATTTCCTTAGAGAAATAGACAGGAGAGAGATCCAAAGTTAAACTTGCCATGAATGTGGACTTTACACTGTATTCCTGAATTTATGGTAACAGGAAAATGAACAGTCCCTGAGTTAATTAGTCAGATGAATTTACAGCTGATGAGAGAACTGTTGTGTGAAATCGTGAGGAAGAGATCTACTGGCATACTGTGCCATAGATTTTTTGTTGTTATTGTTTGTTTGCATTTAAAATGAATGCACACATTTGAAGAAAGACCAAAAAAAAAAGTTTTTTCCAGGATTTCACTCTGATAATTTTTCCCATTAAAGCATCAGGTTGTTATTCAATTGGTACTTTATGCTACTGGAATTAATGGAAGAAATGAATCTTGCTTATATGTATCAATATCTTAAAATGAGGCAGGAATTTAAATGTTTGGCTGATATTGCATCCACAGTAAAAACTTCGAAATCCCTCCAGCTGTGTTTAGGTGCCTAAATTCTGCCACCATCACATTGGCTGGATGGTTCTGAAGTCACAGACATCAGCTGATAGGGAGCTCTAGGCCCAAGAAGGTGATGTGGAAGAAGTGTTGTCTGAACCTGAAGGGGACACTGAGTACCAGTGGCATTTCCTTTATCTTTCCACCATCATCTATTTTACATTCCTAGAAAGTACTCAGTCTCAGAGCAAGGCCAAACAATCTCTGCCAGCTCCTTGACAGCATAATTGCCTACCTACTGTCTTCTGTCTGTTCCTCATTTCACTGGCTTAAAAGGAAGTATCACAGGCAGCGTAATAAAATGAGTCTGAGCAGTGAAAGAGGCCATAGTGTATCATAATGCTGACAGCCAGCTTCTCACAGTGATTCTATATGTGATCCATACACTGTGAATTAAATCCTCATCCTACTGGTGCTTTTGGGAGCTTACCACTATCTTATGTAGTTTCTCTCAGAGCTTGAGTGAACAGCAGAAAAAGTGAGCTGAAAGGTACTTCCTCAGTAGCCAGTCACCAAAGAAATAATGCATTTAAATAACAAAAAAACCCAAACCAAACCAAAACCCTTCCTGGGTATTTATTGGTCTTTCTAGAACCTGTGGTAGTACAACAACTGATGTTACAGCCAAGCTAAAGCTTTTACAGTTTTCTTCTGTATAAATATTAGGAGAAAAAAACAGTTTAATGAGCTTAGCACAAGCAATGTTACTATAACTGGTTGTATGTGGGCATGGGATATTTGATTGCAGCAAACAACCATGAAAAATGGCCAAGGCTTGAGAAAAGGTAAACAGAAAGAGAGCACTCGGAGCAAAAAAAAAATGGACCTCGTCATATGTTCAGTACCAAGCGAGACTTGGTGATACAATGCAGCAAAAATGCATAGTGAAAGCAGTCAGTAAACTAACAGATAGTTTCCATGACCCTGAGGCTGGTTACTCTTGTTGTCACAGCTTTGGTTGAATGCGTTTTATTTTTAACCTAAAACATCAGTCAGGAAATAACAGTCAGAAATGTACCAAGTTGTTAACTTTACTGATGGAGTTCTGACATGGACAGATTGACCTAATGTGCTGGTTAAAAAAAGTTCTGCATGCAGTTTTGATTATTGTATAGTTGAGTTCACTGATTTTTACACACTAGAAGAATTCCTAAAAGAAAACTTTCTTTTCAGATAAAGAATTGGAGAATGTGTGAATTATTCATGGCAGCAAGATGAAGATCAGGTTTGTTTTGTGTAAAAGATGAAAGATTAGGTCAGGACTGCAAGATGCACTGGCAGTAGTTTTATTCCAGCCACTTCGTTCACAGTTTTTATGTTCTCCTTTAACAAGGTCATTCACACTTTGAAAATTATAAGGGAAAAACTGAAGTGTTACTTATTAAGAACGAAACTGATAAGTTACTTCTTTTATTTACTGTATTTTCCACAAATAAGTCACCTGAATATTTCTAGGTGAACAAATATTTTTAACTATTCTTTCTTCCTAAGAATAATTAGCTGTCCTGTACTTCCATTCCTGCCTGCTTTGTTTTCTAAATTCCACGTAGCTATTTAAAGTCAACAAGTTTTTGACTAAATCTGCTGGGTAGCTTTCAATTCCAGGAGGATTCCTGAGAAGCAAGGAAAAGATAACTAGAAAAGCCCAAAGGTTCTCATGCGCTTGAATTTCTCATAGAGAGAACCATGCTTCTGGAAACTGTGCAGGCAGTTTGCAAATTGAGAAGTTGAAACCCACTGTTCTTCTCTTACCTATTGTCCTCCCATCTGATTGTGGAGTGCTATTGCTTTGGTTCACTTCCTGGATTTTGGGGACCTCTCTTGGGTAGCTGCTATCCCATTTCTCACCAGTAAGGGTAAGATGCTACTGTAAGTCTCTCCCTTCCCGAAGGAAATAATTTACACACTTGATTCTACTCATCTTGGCTGAAGCACTGAAATCTGCTTTTTATGAATCTGAATTAATAAGGTAGGAAGTTAGGAGGACTCACCTGTATTTTTAAGGAAACTGTACTGATACTGTTTTTATCTTAGCATTTCATAAAGCATATTTTGATTACTCTGATATCACTGTCCACAAAAATGTGTTAATATGCAATACCTACTTAAGTGCCAAAACTGGAAAGCTATTTTGAAAGTTCTTCAAATACCTCTGCTGTTATGACAATGTAAAAAGACATTTTACAAAATTTATTGTAGTAGTGAACTGTTCATAGAAACATAAAAGATTCCAGCAAAATTGTGATTTTAGGCAAAAATACAGCATTATTTGCATATACCTAGTTAAATAGTTGGAGGCTTTCATATTGATCTTGTCTTGTAAAATGGGGGCAGTGAGAAACAAAAGGATATATTCTTTCTCTACTGCTTGAGTAAGCAATGAGAAGCTACTGAAAATACACCAGTGTGTAAGAGAACACTGACCTCAACTGACTAATATATGATACTTCAAACAAACAAACAAAAAAAGAAAAAAAAAAAGCTTTTTGTTTTACACTAAATGGTTCTTTTTATTTTGAGTGAGAACGAGGAATATAAAAGGAAGTACTTAGCAAGGAAATAAAGGGTATATTTGATGTGTTATATAGTAAAATCCTGTTCTTCCTGCCTTTGATTCTTGACTATGATGTTGGGGCAAAATCCTGAAAATCCTATTTTCACTTTTGAAGTAAGCTTTCTGCTGGAGAATGGTAAAATGATAGAACAGTATTCACTATATTTAATAAAATACTGAAAATTTTTGTAACTCATTTTTGTTTTGGAAAATTATATGTAGTCCTGTTCATAAGTGTCTTTCACTTCAGTAGTCTTACAATGATATAAAGGATTTATATGGATAAATACATTCATATGTGCCTGTTATTTTTTAAAAAAGTCCATGCTTAGTATTAGAATATCTTGAGTAAAGCACTGCATAATATATCTATGAGGAGCTGGAGAAATCTCCAATGATTTCCAGCACCAAAGGTCACTTTTTCTTCTGATAGCCTAGTGACCTTTTCATTAATTTTCTATTTTATGGATTTTCATAAATTATTTAGTTGTATGCTTAAATACTTAGAGCAAAGTTAATATCAAATACTAGTTCTTGCAAAGTAGGACTTTGTTCATAGGGACTAACAAAGCTGGTTTTAGAAACGTTTGTTACTTGTGTTCCCAGAAATAAAAATGACACCTTTTTATTTATTACATACTGATACAGAGCATACATCCAGTAGTACTTTTAAACTGTGTGTAATAATGAATAAAGAATAAAAAACAAAATTATAAACAAGAATAAAAACAAGGTAATTGATCTTCCTTATGCCTCAGGACACTGAGCTTGGCTAAGAGGAAAAAATGGCAAATCCTTTAACAAGGTCATTCAAACTTTGAAAATCATAATTATTTAACATGCTGAGGTGAATAAACTACACTAATGCCAGTTAGTGCATATTTTAGATATGCTACTAGATGGATGAGGTGAAGGTGTGCATTTATCAGCTTTATTGTTCTTGGGATCTGAATGTTTTTTCAGCAATTTTAAGTAGCTGTTTTAGAAGTGATGCACTAATTCTGCTATAGTTTGAACAGTCTAATAGAGGTTGTGTAGGCACAGCTGAGAGGAAAAATAGGTGGGTTTTCATATGCTTGAGAATAATCTTTTCTTCATCTGATACCTATGTACTTTGGTCCTCACAATACCAGGAATCAACTCACTGTATCTGAACTTTATTCCAAATTCACTGAAGTCAGTAATAAACTTTCCATACAGTTGAGAGACATTTGTCTTCTAATCTGTTTCCAGGATATAATTGTTACTCCTTTATTTGTAGGAGGGGGAAAAGTTATATTGTTATTGTTTATAATATATATGAGAGGAATGTGATTATTTTATTAAAAACTGAAATTTAATTAGAAATATTTCCATCATATTTTTTTGCCACAAGTGAGGTAATTCCTCATTTTCACCAGTGTAATTAAGTGGGAAATAAGAGTCAACACTTTTCTCTGATATAAAAATGCTACGGCTGTAGATTATACATGTCTTCAGAAGTAAACTGAAAGACAGCTGAATGTTCCTCGATGAAAGATCTAGGCAGCAAACTTCAGACTACAGTTGGTTGGACATATTTCACCACAAGTGAATTGTGGTTGAAAAATGTTCACTGAAACCATTTGCTGCTTTTTTCTTCTTCTTTATTGTCGATTTGTAAAAATGTATGTCTTGAAACAGCTTTTACTGGAAAGCTTTCTTAGTCCAAGATATAATTTCTCATCTAAATGAAAAAAAAGGAGTCACCTAAAATTGATGTACTTCAGACAAACACTTGAGACTCTTGCATTTGCATCCAAGATAAGGAACCAAGCTACTAGATACTTGGCTAATCTGAAGTAACACACTAATGAAATTTTTGAGAGTTCATGGCTTTTCCAGGTGCAGAATAGAAACATTAGCCTCGTCTTCCCCCCGCCACCTCAGGTAGTGATGAAACCACTTACGACACTAGTCTTCTAAGGCGATTCTGAAATCAGAATAGAAAAAAGAAAACTTTAAAAACTAATAGAACTGTTTCCCCTAATCCACCTCTAAATTAGAATTTCAGTGATAAAATGATCTTTCATTAAGAGAAATATTTATTAAAGGATCTCTTCCTCTCCTGATATCAATTCCCCCACCTCCCCCCTCCACACACATACACATACTCTTAACAGGAATTTCCTGATGTGGTGTATTCTGGTCATTCTGGCTGAGGTTATTGCTAGTGTTATAATTTATTGATAAAGAATTTACTTCATACAGTGGTAAACTGAAGGATAATTTCTAAATTAATCTGAACTTCAACTATTTTAGATTTTTCTTGGTCTGACTGCATCTCTGTTGTCCACTACATTGTGTATTAAGGTAATAATTTGCTTTACAGTACGTACTTACTTTTAAACCTTTTTCTTTACCTATGTGCATTAACAAGATTTAATGGAATAACCTGATCTGTGATTAAAGTTGCTCATCAAATAACTTAGTAAATTCTTTGCAGAATCAAATGTTAAATTCTAAATAATTCTGTATGTAACAGAATACATCCCTTACTCTCTTTTTTGTTAGTCTGAATATTCTTCAGTTTTTACATACTTTCATCAAATTTGGTTTCTCTATCCTCTCCACCAATCAATGCATGTTAAGCAGTTTAACAATACTGTAAATGATGAATTTTTTGCTTTCTTACATGAGTTAAGATTTTCTTTTGCCAAGCAGTATAAGAATTCAGAAGTAAACATTTCTTCTAGTATTCACTTTTTTGTTGTGCAGCATTCCTTTTGTATTATTTCAGGTGACTCGGCATGAGTCATTTTTATGACACTGAAAACACCATTTATAACTGAAAAATGGGCTCTGAATCTGTGCAGTTAGCAAAAATGATGGCCTACAAAGGTATCAAAGCCCCTTAAAAAGTTAAAATAGATGCCTTCTGATAAGGGTTTTTGTTTGCACTATACCTTAGCATATCAAATTTGTATAATGATAACAGACTATAGTAGATGTTCAGAGAGGTATACTCATCTGTAATAACAGTTTTGAAAGGCTCATCTAGAAGCACATTTTTTCCCATTGCTTTATTATATTTACATAGCATATTTTGTGTATTGTCTTCAATAAACAATACTAAAGTTAATTTCCTGTATCGGAGGGATACAAATAGTGACTGGCATGTTTTTGGTATTAATGGAAACAGAGTAATACTAACCCAAGTAATAATAAGTGCAGAACTGTCCCATAGTTACTGTGTGTGCTATATGTAATAGCATAAGTATCCTTGCAATAAAGGTAAGGGCCATACTACCTGGAGGTCAGAAATTTCATGCACAAAGAGTGGGAATTAATTTTGCTCCTCTGGCGTCTGCCAAAAATCTGAGTTTATATGGGATTCTCAAGGGTCTCCTCTATGTAGTTTTGAACAAAATTGTATGATTAAGTTGCTAAGCTTCACTTGCATACCAGATAATTTATATATTTGAAGGCTCATTTCCATATGTATTACTATATAATTGCACAATCTGATGTAAGTACACTGGGAAATTGGGGTTCTCGATTCATTTCTAAAATGAATTTTAAAAATTCATTATTTTCATTTCTAAAATTTTGAAATGTGGGTACCTTATTTTTTCTTCTTTTAAAAATAATTTTAAAGTATCACCTGCTTTCACTGAGGTATTTTCAACAGAGAAACTGATCTCTTAATTTGAAAATCATGTCAGGTGACAACTAGCCCTGTAAAGGCTTAGAAAATAAAACTTTTCATCTCACTTTCACTTTCATGTGCAAATTAGATGCCATTGCTCCCTTTTAGCTCATCTTAATGTTAGGACTTCTGCATATTAAGCATCTACTTAGTTGCTGATTAGTGCAAGAGCCTGGAAGTGATGATCTTCTTCCTGTTGGAGAACTACGTAGGGACATATAGCCTACATCATGAAAGTATTTTGATAGCTTCCGCATTTTGAAAGTGCTAAAATAAACTCTTAATTCGTACTTATTCAAGGGAAATGTGACTTCTCAACACCCACTATTGAAAGTCACAATGTAGTTGAACATTATGGTGATAACATAGGACATTATGGCTTGTGACAGGGCAATACAAAGGGCATAAGGCTTCATTTAGAGACTGGATTCCAGGAGAACCTTGGGGAGGTAATGATGTGTGTGATTTATGTGATTAAATATAAACACATTTTACATTCTTTTACTTCAAATGGAAAAGCATATTTTGCATCCACACTGCTACAGGTGAGCATGCAGGATGCTGCAGACAAACTTCCAATGGCCTAGAATAGGGAACCTCATTTGAGAGCTCTGTCTTCAACAACAAAAAAAGTTATTAAAATAAAGAATTTTTCTAAAGAGGATAAAGTCAATTCTCAAGTTTGACTTCTGAAGAGAAGTCATCAGTTTTACACTGGGTTGAAAAACCAAGACAGAAATTCAGTTTAAAATTGACTTTTGAGAGAATTTCCTGTTTTGAATCTTTCAAGCCTAGTGTTGAAAGAGGGATACATGTGTACATAGTTGAATATGAAACACATGGGAGGATTTATTAGACATTGTCTTTCATAACCTTGAAAGAATGGAGGAAACCTGGTATTATCATTAGCTTTTGTAAAATAAATTGAGGAAATGGAAATAAGGAATGCTTAATACTGTGCACTTTTACAAAAAATTATACATATAATTTTAAAAATGTTTTAAATAATCTTAATTTGTGACAAAAAAAAAAGGTTAGGAAATGATTCCAGCCCATTTAAAATGAAGATTACAATAAACTTGAATACATAAGGTTTTCAGGCTAAATACTTAAAGGTCAACATGTAGCTTCTAATTTTCCAACCAAGATATGTTATCCTGACTGCATTTTTAAAATCAAGCCCGTTTTATTAAAAATACTAAAGTATACATTTAACCTCAATAACGCTCTTATTTCTGGATGTGGTTTGATTTATTTAAATGTATTAGGCACCTGGTTTGACCTTAATCTTTCCATTTCCTCTTGTTGTTTTATGAGTCATATTTTCTATTTCAAGTGATTTTGGCAGCCAGGTTGAAATACTTCATGTGTACTGCTAGACTGAGAAAAATAGATGCAAGTTGCTAAAAGAGATGTTTTCTTCCTTATGTAAATCTGCTGAGCTGAGCAATTGTGGTACTTTCTTCTGAGATTTTCCATTTGGTAGTGCAGCTGATTTCCAGCCATTCCTATTTTTCACGCAGTCTGAGTTCAGTTCTGAGCTCATACATCACTGACCACATGCTAAAAATGGAATTCCATTTACATTTAATATATCTCCATCCCATTTCATCTTTCTGAGAGGCTTGTTAGGCTCACATCCTCCTCCTTCTAGTACTCCTCCTTCTTTATTGGCTTGGGGTACATTTTAAGAGCATGGACATAATTCTTGATGGAACAGTCTCTCTTTCTCCCCTCAATATATAATTATGTGGTGGGCTGTTGAATAGACTTAATAGCCCTCTCAATGTGCAGACAAATACTTTAGAGAAAGTATATATATCCTAATTAATAAAAGGCTGGCACTTCAGCATCTAGTATCTTCTGAACATCACCCAATTAAAAATAACACAAAAAAGACATGAATTATGGTGTCACCAACCCAGTCTTCATCTGGGTGATTTTGATATTGACATAAAGAGTTGTCTGTATTTACTTGAAGCTTGTGTTGAATACATAAAAGAAATGGGGGGGCGGGGGGGCAACCTGACTAAAGTTTACATAGATTTTGAAGACATAATCATGAAAATATTGACAACCTTTAAACAAGGTCACTTTTTTATTTTTCTTTTCAAATTTCTATGGTGCACGTCAATGTGACTTATTGGAGTATCATCTTCTGGAGCCCTGCTTTGGTAGGCTGATAATGGATAATACATGCTCATCAAAGGTAAGAGCACAAACCCTGGCTTTCTGTCAAAAGCTGTCTCTCAACTTGCTTGCTGCAACTATGTGACTAACGTAGATTATGGGAAATTAGAAAGAATTACTGGTTGTTCTCTGTTCATTGATGCATTTTTTTAAGCTTCTGTTTTTTCTTGCATTTTAATATGTAGTTTTAGTAAAAAAACAACCAACTAACCAAACAAAAAACCAAACAGAACAACAAAAACAACAACAAAAAACCCCCAAACCCAAACCCAAAAAAACAAAACTCTTTTTTTGTGTAGTAATGTGCTGTGATCTTGCTCTTATGAAAACAGTTATTCTTACATTCTACAATTTTGGAATTTGAGGGGGAACAAAAAATACTGATTCTCATGAGGATTATTGCACAGAAGTAAAAGACAGTAATGAATTTTGTCTAGAGGATAATGGGATGAATTTACTAAACCAGAACTGTGTTGTGAAGATATTTATGCAATTTATATGTGTACTCTTTTTTTTTTTTTTTTTGATAGATTTTGACCTGACAAATTTTTCAAACCCCAGTTCAAATCTTCTGAACAATTACAAAATATGAATGAGCCTGTATGGCCTTTGTAGCCAAGTTCAGTTCAGACTGAAAATACGCTAAATGGATTGTGCTGAGAGTTCTGAAACTGTGTTGTCTGCCAAATGTACAAACCAGCTGCAGCCACTTGCAGGGGTTTTGAGCAAAGGAAGGATTTGGTTGAAGCAAGGATGATTTGGAGCATGAGGGCGTTCATGCAATATTGACGAATGTGGAATAATAGTTAAGGACTTACTTTTCAATTTGCTGCCTTTTTAAATTATGTTATTGTGCAGGGCATAGTACTTGCACAAGAAGAAAAGAGGTGCTATCCTCATTAGATGTTGTCTGGTCCCAGTGTCAAGGTAAGAGCGGAGAGGCTTCCAGGATCAGAAGAAGAAAAGAAAAATAGAGGCACTTGAAGATGTGTTACAGAAGTCAATAGGAGCCCTTACTCTGGTCTCAAGAAGTACTAATCCAAGACTTGCAGATATCTTTTGAGGGATGAAACCTGTTGCTTACTCTAAAATTGTTTATTAAATCAAGGTATACTGAGGAGGTTTGTCACACAGTGGAGTCACATTCGCTGCTGCCTTGTTCAGTGGTGAATCTTTCTTTTCCAAGCAGCCATTTGAGGGGGCCAGGGAAAATAGTATTGATTAGATGTTGATACGACTCTGTTCTGTTCTGCTTACTCAGACTTGTTCCTGTTAGGCTATTTATATTTGTGCTAAGAAATATGGTTTTCCACTATCTATATGAAACAGTTTGGGAAGTATCACTTAGACACTGTGTGTAATAAGGATCAGGATTTTAGCCAAATGAATAAACTATTCAAGAATTTGAAAGAGCCACTGTTGTCACTGCAACCTGTTGATTGGCTTTTTTGAAATATCCATTAAAGAAGTCATACTAAAAAAATGGTTTTTGGACCCATGTTTTGTCTTTCAGTTACACCTGATTTTGAATTTGAAACAGACAGGTCAATTAAAAAAAACCAAAAAACCCAAACTTTAAATATTTGCTTGTCATGAAATTCAGCATATTTTGTCTTGGCTATTAAGGCACAACAGTTTGTTTCTCAGGGAAGAAGGTGTGCTTTATAAGTTTTGATAACACATAGAGTTTTATTGATCTAAACATAAGTAACTAAAATGTATTCTGGTATTTGAAGTTCTGTGTAAAATTTGTCTACTTAAGCCCTGTATTTTTCAACTTTGTTTTCTATTGCAGTGACTCTTTATACTTGACTTAAAAATTGGAAGACATATGTTGTCCTGGGAAGAAGCTGGATCACAGCCAGAAGCTTTGGTCTTTCTGGTAAATATTGGGTATTAAGACATTCAGACTTTAGATGCTTTATTTTTCATGTGTTGGGAAAAGGTATTAATTTGTTACATGAATGTGAAAGGTGACTGCAAGAGAGAGCAGATTTCCAGATATATGCCACAAGAAAGTTAAGTTTTGCTATCTCTTCTTACCATTTTAGTGTGCATCATATGTTCTCTGAGAGAAAAGTATATTCGCCACTGGAATTTAAAAGACAAATGCTCATCCATATATTAAAAAAAGAAAAAAGCATCTAAAAGTAAAATGTATATTGGTTTTTATAGGTTTAAGAATGGTGGGAACCATTTCTAATAAGCAAAATGAAATTGCACTAATGAGAACTATTTTGTGATCCTGTGGATTTATAAGATAGCATTTAAATTTTCAGCTCAGTCTTGGTTTACATGTCTTTACCAGAACCACATATAATTTAATCTAGAGTATGCATTTGTGCAGTAAAGTGTGGGGAACTTTGTGATGACTGGACTTCTCCACTGGTGAAGTATGTTCAGGAGGTGAGGTATGCAGCTCAGCAAGCACATAAGAGACATCCAACTCCTGAAATATACATTCTATTAAATAAGGCTTTGTAAAATAGTTAATGTCAATACAGTAACTCATCGTGGAAGGTGCAGTCAGTTGAAACTGAAAGAAAAAATGGATCAACAAAAGGCAGATCTTTGCTACTAAAATATGCAAAATAAAGTAGTAAATTATGCATTGTGATTATTAAAATATGCAAATTGATCTATCATATGCATAACAATTTTACTAGAAAAATATGTACATAAGTCAATGAAGAATCATCAGGCTGTGCAATTTGATGTATGCATTATGTAACTTGATCACAGAAGTAAATGAAATATTAAATACAAAATACATTATTTAGATGAATCATTAAAGAATGCTGTAAAGATTGAAGATCTGATCCTTTAGAGGCACCAATATTCTCAATGGCACAATAATTGTGGAGATTGAAAACCTTGCACCTGTTCACATTTACTTCCATTGTCATTACTAAGAGCACTGTTTCATTCTCTACCTGTGTAGGAACATCAGAACCTGGATTTGACAAACTTGACGAAAATAAATAGCATGCATCCGAGATTTAGTACCAGAGCTTTTGTTTGCTTTGCTTCCCTGTTAATTTTTTTACTTTTGTCTGCTTTCATGATGTGACGCATGAGTCTGTGAGGATTGAATATACTTACAAAATCAGCTAAGTGACTCGGGAATCTTCTGAAAGAAATCATCACTCAATCACAAAAGCAAGATTTTTCTGTGCCCTTGGTATGAGAAGGCAAAATGCAATGCCTTTTGTTTGCCATGTAGCTAGAGTTGCTCCCTGTGGTTTTCAGTGCCCTTTTGATTTCTACAGTCTTCAGGCTGGATTTTTCTCTCCTGGAAGTAAGAAAACCAGTACAATAGTAGTAAGCCTACTTTTGAGAGATTGCCAGTCTCTTCCATTTGAGAAGGCCTTTTCAGTCCTTCAAAAGGGCTGTTTGCTATTTACCAACTTGTTTGAATAATTTTTTAGGGGAAAAGACAACTTTAGAAAGATTTGCAAACCTCAGATTTCCTTGCTGCTCTTTGGTTTGGCTTTTATTCTGGGAATGATATAGAAATCATATGGATTATATTTGACTTACTTCCTAGTGACGGGATACTATATCCTTTTCCTAGTGAAAGAAAATTATAGTCACGCCTTCTATGAGCTTCTTTGATACCATTGCCCTCTTATGGATGGTAGGATTATTATTTTTGTATCTTTGCAGATCATTCTTCTGTTGGGAGTATGCACAAGGAGTCTCAAATATCACTTTGCAAATGTGCCACCATCGTGGCTCTGAAGTGAAAAGTAAATCAGCAGTCTCATAAAGACACCAAGACATCCCTGATTTTACATTATACACTTGCTTTTCTCAGATGTTGGGCTGGGTAGTGCACATAGGATATCTTTGTGCTCCAAAATGTCCATTCAAAAAATGTGATCTAGAAAGGCAAGAAAGAGCTATTAACTACTCAGGACACTTGTTTTGCTATATACTTTCATTATGTGTAAGTATGTATGTCATTACTTTCAAATGTGTAAAACATAATGAGTTAATTTCGTCAAATTTCAAAGCATAAGAACAGCACAAGGGATCAATGACCTTCTAGACCATTCTTACCATTTCTTACAGTAACTGCAAGCTGTTTGGGAAGCTTAGGCAAGACCACAAGGACAAGGTTAAGCACATAGTGATGCTCATAGGGTATTCTCTCATCTTCCAGGCTTCTGGAGTCAGAGGGGCTGCCATTGTATTAAACACCCTTTCCTAGACAACTCTTTGGTTGGTTTGTCTAATTGCTTTTTGAATCTCTGCTGACTTCTAAAACTAAACTGAGTTACACAGTGTAATACATCCTGCCTGATAAAATAGATCATCTTGTTTGTTTTGAACCTACCCTATGTTAACTTTTTCACCTCTCCCACTTTTTCTAGTAGAAAAGATAGTGAGCACTCCATATTTCATATTTCTTTTCTGTTGTCTCCTTTCTGAGTTACAGTTATTTCTTGCATGGAAGACATTCAAAATTCATTGCTGTAATTTCTTGTATCTACATCTAATTCTAATCTATAGTTTTTTGGATGTTGGGAGTGAAAGTGAGTCACTTAAGTGAGCTCCTGGCAGTAGGGATCACTTCAAAGGCTTTTATCAATAATCCCTCCCACAACTGCCTCATATTTCTACTCTCAGAAGGGAGTTGATGAATGCATCATGCTTCCTACCCTCTGCTCCTCACAGCTGCACAGACCAGTATGTAGGAACTGACTTTGAAATATTTTACTGAATTCAAACCTTTTGAGCTTTTTGCCTGTCTCAATGAATTCTCAGTTCTTCTCTTCAGTCTTCCTCCTCATCTTCCCTGAAATGATTAGGAAACCCTTCTGGGGATGGCAGATACTGTCTCTGAAGTTTCTGTGCAGCACAGGCTCTGTTTAGATGCTGTTGTGGTATTTGTGAGAAGTTGAGATTATGTCAAAAGTGACTGATAGTGTGTGGGATGTTTTTGTCCCATGAAAAAGCTTCATTTGCTTCCAGGCATACCAGGAAAAGTGAAGGCTGAATAGTGAAACAGTAGAGAAGTAGAGTACTGAGGGTAAGAAGGTGTAGGTAAAGTAAGAGGGTAAATACAGAAGGGTACAGCAGGAGAAAGGGGAAGGACAAAATAACAAATAGCAGTGCTTCATAGGAAGCTGAGAATGGTAGCAAGGCTCTTATTTAATTTTCTGTACTAACTGTGTAGGCATTCTAGTGTCAAATATCTAGTTGTGAGGAAAAATATCTCCTGAACATGCAAAAGATGGTTGGTTCTGGACTAGATGATATATGAACGGGCAACTAAATTTAGAGAGTCACAGATAAGGTGAATATATAAATCTTTTCTTCTGGAGAATGAGACAGGACTCTGCCAGCCCAAAGTTCACCTTTGGCTGTAATAAAGACTCCATACCTCTGTATTAGGGACTTGCAGAGGACGGTTTTCATGCATGGGCTCTTTTCAGGCTGCCTTCTTGAGTTGCTGATCTTGCAACTGCTTCCACACAGAGCTTACTTAAGTACAGAACTAAATCTGTGCTCTGTCTTTACACAGAATAGTATTTTCTGGCCCTAAATTATGAGTGTGGTATGTCTAAGAATATAAAACCCATTTTCTGTATTTGGAATTAGACCAGAATAAATATAAAATAAGAATATTCCTTGTGCTGCATAGTTTATAATTGAGTGTGCTTCTTATTTCAATCTTGAACATATAGCTTATAAATTAGTGGGGCAGCAGAATGAAACAGAGTGTAAAATATTGCAATAAAACTGAACACTTTTTATTTCCTCTCTCACAGTTATTATCATTATAGAAAATAGTTATTAAATCTGAAAAGATTACTTTAATTGAATTGCTTGTTTAATGGTAACTTACTGTTTCTAGAGTCCCACGGATTTCAAAATCCCCTGTAATACCGATCTTCAGCATTCAGAAGGAAATTGCAATGTTGAATTTTCACATGAACAAACCTTTTATCTGTTGGGTACAAAATAGAAATACTATCATTCAACATCCTATATATAATTCATTTAAAATTGATTACATATTTGTTACATATCTATAAGATTAATGCTATTTTATTTCTATTAATTAAGTTGCCATATCCCTGGTATTAGTTTTGTGTTTTGCCAAATTGTTTAAAAAGCAGCAAAACACACCAAAAAAGTAAGCATGCTTGACGTTTGAAAAGTAACTGGAGAAACAGAGGAGTATTATGATCTTGATCTTTTCTCCCTTATTTATTAATGTATCATAACTCTTTTTTCAACCACGGGTGGTTCTTGACCTCCTGGTTTGTCAGGCATGCTTACAGGTAAAGCAGGTGAAGCATTTTCTCTTCTTTGGGGTCAGGGATTGACCAGACAGGTATCCTAGTGCTTACAGCTATTACTTTGGATATTTTTACTCCTAGTTGCGTGTACATATTTTGTTGAAGTACCACATATATATACCACTAACCATCACTGCTGCTGTGACCTTTTTGCATTTGTCATAAAGTCTTAACTACCTTCCTCAGGCAGCAAGTCTCTGGCAAGCTAGTGGAAAGGTGTCCTGGCATGAGGTGATGTTCTAGTGACCGTGCTAGACGTGTGTTTAGTACTTGGAGTATTTCAGTCTTTAGCAGAATCCATTTACAACCCAGTGATGACAGTCAGGACTCTGGCTCTTTGTTTAACTCTTATTTCCCATCATCAACCACAGTAGCCCAGGTGTTATGCAGAGCCCTATTGCTTCCAATTCTCCTTTAAATACCTGTCACCTTATCTGGTGTTTCTGTTTTCATGAAAATACGGATATCATTTAGTGGGTGCTTTGCATCCAAATTGGCATATTTTAAAATTTGTCTTCTATCTACTAGTTAAAACAGCAGCAGAGGAAAAAAAATAGAAGTAAATTAACAGCAGCACATATGACATAAGTAATCAGACACTTACTTTATGAACCATTACAAATATGATCCATAGACACATTATTGGCATGTAAACTGGGCACAACAACGATTTTAATGAGATTTGATAAGCTTCTTAAATCATATTCTTGTCAGGATTAACCAAATGTGTTCAAGCTGAAAAAAAATCAGAAAATAAAGCAATTGCACCGTTTGCAGTAGCAAATAGGTAGAATTTGTAAAACATAAAAATACAAAACCACATGGCTACCAGAACAGTTTTCTGTAGTAAGGATAATATCCTCAAGAGGGAAAGGTTCTATAAAAATTACATCTTCTTTAATGAATATGAGGTCCCCAATGAACAATTCAGTAGCAAAAGAGAGGAACTAACATGGTTCAGATATCTTTATGGGTCAGTCAGCTCTTAGTAAGAAGACATTTTAAGACAAAACTACTATAACAAATAATATCTTTAACAACAATCATTGTGGTAAGTGGTGGTGCTTTCCTCTCCTTAAAGGGAGTATTATGCTATTATGTTTTTTTCCAAAAAGCAAAAATCTCAACGTTCCAGCCAATTTAATAAATTAACAGTGGTTTAGTATTCAAATCTAATGCATTTCTTCATTTATGTTGTCCTTTATTTTCATCTCTCTACTGACACCAACAATTGCTTTCACTGTCACACGTAGCACTGAGTTCTTTAAATGTTAGTTCTGGTTTTCTGTGCCAGTCTGACATCCAAAATAAGTCAGTTAGTCATCCATCTTTCCTTATTTCTGTAGTCATACTCACAACTTGTTTCACTCTGTAAGTCTGTTAACAGTGGTCTCCACTTTGTATTTTCTAACATGGGAAGTCCCGGATATTGGGCATTTAAAAGTGAATGTTGCTAAATCATAGTCCAGGAGTTCTTCAAATTAAACTGGAATAAAATGTCAAACTGTAGATCCTTCCTTTTGTGAGCAGCAAAGCTTTCTATTATTTATATTTTTGTGAGTAGTGGAAAATGTAATTCTGTATGATAAAAAGGGGAGAAAGATAAAATTGATATGCATCTCTCAAAGAAATATGTGCTCTTTTCATCTAATAAGGACAGAGACAGAATCATCAAAGTAACTGTGTTTAGGAAGTCTTCCTCAAAATACATTAGTATTTCCGAGAAGTTAATAGATTGCCTGAATATTATTTGTTCATGGTGAACATATTCATTCAGTTAGAGAAAAGGAAGTTATGTGTCTTCTGTACGTCCAGTTTGGGTCTTCATGCGATTTCTGGCAGGATTATCCAGTTGTATTCAAGCTGAAAAAAAAATCTTACATTAAAAAATGTTCTTGTAACATTTACGGCAGCAAACAACCGGAATTGGTTGGTATAAAAATACAAAAGCAGTGGCTTATCAGAACAGTTTACTAAACAAAATAGTCCAAGAAGAGAAGAGTTGTTTAATTTGCAAGAGGTTATCTAATTTTGGTCTTCACAGAAATTGGCAGTCAAAATAAAGGTACAGGTTATGCAGTGCTCTCCTGTCTTTTTATTTTCGCATTGATTGTGTTGCATTATTACGATGAAAGGGTGCAGCCTATTTCCTGTACCTAATATGGGGAGTAAGCCTTTTGTTTCTGCCTGATTTTAAGCAGCTAGAATTTGCATTGCACTGATAAGACTAGTGAGAGTAGTGTTTCTCATTTTACAACACTTTTTTTGAGGTGTAAGAAGGGATTGAGTACCCACTTGCTAACTCCTACTTTTGTGCAGGTTAGTTCCTTATACTATTTTACTTACAAACTAACTATTTGTAGAGCATAATGTTCTGTCTCCGTGTATTTCAAAGGAGAAAGGTGATGTCTGTGTGCTTTTTTCATACTCAAAAATTCGAGTTATAAATTCATACCCATAATTTAAGAGAAGTCTAGAAGGCAAAACATAATAATTATTTAATGTACAACTTATCCTAAAATGGACATCATTCCCGCTGGTGTCATGCATTTATTGATACTAACAAAGCATTTGGGAATCCATTTGGCAAAAACCTGTTGAAAATAAACTCCTTTTTCATGAACGCACTCTTGCTTCTACAAGATAGAATTCACCCCTTTGACATTTTATCTAGGAAAATGACCTTGTATTCATTTCTTTTTCAGTTGTAAAAGCTTTCCACTCATACTTTAGGACAGGTATATATCTGTAGTGTTTGTTTTTTGCATCTACAATTTAAGATGTGAAAAAGGAAGTCACCTCAAAGCAGATGAAAATTTCACCCTTCACAGCTATTGCTATTCACAACAGAATAATTTAAGGTCTTGAATTTGAAATTAGTATTTCAAATTTAGGAGACAAAATGTTTTTCTGAAATTTGCACATAATTGATGATAAGTAAATTTAAAGACTCCATAAATATTCTTTTATACTTAAAGGTACATTGCAGGCTCTTGCTTTCATTCAGTTATTTGATTTCTGAAGGTTATAATACTTGATTTCATGTAGCATAATTAAACACAATTTTAAAAAACTGGGATATCCAGAGACCCCTATAGTGTTATCTATTAGACATATTTTTAAGTGTGTGTGGAGTGGTCAAATGTAAAGAGATATTATATTTCTGGTATCAGTTTAATACCTTCATAGTAAAATACACTGTAGAGATTGTATATAAATACAAACAATAAAAAAGTTGGAGTTTTTAAGATTAAAAAAAGCAACATGACATCGAGATGTGCAGAAGAGTTTGATGTCATAGTTTGTAACAGAAGAGTGCTTTTGGTATTTTTTTATATGTATTAAATAGATACATAAGCCTGAAATAAATTATATTGCAATTTGAAGTTTTAATAGAATGAATACTTTCACTATAATCCATTGAAGCTTTTTTGGAGTCCAGCTGAATAAAACAGTCACACTTTTTTCTTAAAATTAAATACTTCACCTGCACTGGAGATGGAGATCTTAGGATTTTGACTTAATCAGTGTCCCATTGAGCTCACTAAGAAACTTCCTTTTTCACTTGCTTCTTATAATAAGCCACGAAGTTTAATGTCTCTTAATGGAACATCGAGCATCACCTCCTGCTGCAGGTGAATTGACCATCTTGTGCTTTTGTGGGAATGTCTGTTTTACTTGTACTTATTTCCAACTCCTTCCTCCAAATATACTACTTAATTAGTATTTATAACAATGGCTTATTGTAAGATGGGGTTCAAAAAGGTTTGAGATCAGTTTAGTGAAATATTTCGTCTGCTGACTGGTAAAGACATTATCATTCTTCAGAGGGGAGCTGTATATATATATATATATATGATTCACTTAACAAAACGGACCAAAGGTGAGTGTGAGGTGATCCTTAACAGGATTATTGGTAAGACTGTACTGAAGAGAGCGTATCCAGGAAATAGGATTGTCTACAGGCTAACAAGATTATCACCTGCCAAATTCGCCCTGTAAAGAAACAGGTGTAATATGCAGTAGAGGAAAATAATGGGACTTTGAGAGATATGAAACAGATCTTTGATTACAGTGGTGCTGCCTTTTGAGAGAGGTGAAATTTGGAAAAGTTAGGGAGTAAGGGGTTGGAAAAGCTGTAAAGTGCTGAATAAGATTAATAGTGAAAGAGGATTTACTATATGTCAGGTAAGATATGGTTTAATATTAACCTTTATCCAGCAGTATTTATTTTTAATGCTTTCAGCAATCTGAGGTGAGTTTTTTAAAGGGTCTCTTGATCGAGTGTACTTGTCAGACATAGCATTTAAAATATAACTTTTTTTTTTAATCGGCTACCTCTATCAGCTAGACTAATGTCTTTCTGGCTCCAGTTGTCTTTGGTTCTATAAGACCATCTCAGGGTCATTTGTACCACTGGGTATAAATTCCTGTAAATCTTTCTTCTGTCGTTTATCTCCATACACAAATGCAAATAGATTTGTTAATGCATACCATCAAGCAAGCATTCCTGACTTCTACTCAGTCACTAAACCTCTTATTAAATAGATAATGTACTGTATAATAATCTCTGTGCTTTCGAGGAGTCTTTTTTTACAGTGGTTTCTGCTTTGGGCTTGTCGTTTCTCAACAAAAAACTTCTGTGGTGCTGTCTGGATGCATTACAGGGTGGGGTTGGGACACATTCATAAGGATTTCTGGTTTTACATGTGCTTATCCTAGCGAACTGCCATTGCCAGGAATCAAGGACAAGATATTAGTGGCTTTGAGTATGTGAGATACGTCTTAATTTTATTCAGCATTTACACTGTCCCAGAAGCAACTCGGGGTATCTCCTCACAGGTTTCTGTGCCCTGTGCCTTGGGAGAGGCACAAAGAGAGAGTTTAATACACCGATAGCACAGAGTGCAAATGCAGCTTTATGCACTTTGTGCAAGTTTAGAAATGAAATTAAATATGCCTGTGCATCTCCCTTAATAAATCAGTGTAAGCTCCAACAATCACCTAACACTGCTTCCAGAAAGTATTTCTCTTTTTTTTTCCAGATACTATCTTATCTAAGTGCCACCATCCTCACCATAAAAATTTTCTCTTGAGCTGCAATGTTACTGACAGTGGCAAGCCAGTGAAGTACGCTGTTTCTTGGCTAATTTGTCCCAATTCAGCTCTGAACAGCTTAGTCTAATAAAAGAAACCAAGGCATCTGTAGTCACTGTCTAGAGAATCCAAATAATGCTGTTGCCTTTTTAGTTGTTTTTAATGTCTTAATAGAGAACTGCAAAGGGATTCAGTCATCAGCACAAGAGAAGTACAGATCTGAAGGCAGGATCAAAGAAAGTACTCATATCCAACCGTCAATATGTGCCACCATTTCTCCATGGGCCAAGCACTAGGATGAGGGACAGAGGGTTAATCTGTGTACCAGGACAAGTGGGTGGTGAGGGAAGAAGAATAACACAGGGAGCTGGTCAAAGCTCAGCAAGAAAGAACTGAAGATATTGACAGGTAAATCAGGAAAGGAAAGCAGAGATTGAGAGAAATGAGTCACTGGAATAGAACTGAAGGGGTCATTTAAATGAACCAAGGGAGAACCAGAAATAGAAAAATAATGATCATGTGAGGCAGGTATACACAAGCACATCTAGCAGTTAACCCCCCTGCATCTCCCACCTTAAAAAAACAAATAAAAAAAAGGAACAAATAAGAAAAAAAAGAACTAAATCAGTTTTAAAACTAACAGGAATTTTCGCCTGGTGGCTTTGGTAGCCCTTATCTTTTATACTGCATCATTTTAAAAAGAAAAATCTGTTTCAGCTGATCCAGATCTAAAAGCATTTAGAAATGGATCAGGGAAGAAATCCTCCTTGCTTTGACCACTGGTCAGACACATTGTCGAATAACCATCTGTACAGCAGGATGTTAAGAACTGGGGCCACTGACAAGGAGGTTGTGTTAGCTCAGAGATGTGCAGCTTCCTCCTCAGGGTGATGGTGATTTGTGTTGCCACAGGACTCAAAACAGCCTGCACAGAGAGCTCACCTTGCCCCCATGTGCCTCTTGTGCCTGCCCATTCCCATCAGGGTACAACAAAAGCGATTGGCACTTCTGTCTCCTTCTCTCTTCCTTGCCTGGGGTTCATTCTTACAGTACCCAGACATGGAAGAAGAAAAGACTCTTGTACATACATAGAAGTAGCCCATGAGTCTTCAGTTTGGACACAGTCCATGTGGGTAGTGAGTGGCAGGGCACCAGCTGCCACGATCTTTATATTTCCAAATTGTGCTGAGCTCCTGCTGCCTGTACTTTAAGCAGTGGGTTTTCTTCATTTCTGGTGACAGAAACACAGCTTTTGTGTACCTCAGGAGCCTCTTTCATTTGTTTGTCCGGGTTCGTCTTCCTGTCTCAACTAGTAAGACACCTACCTGGGAATTAATCCTGTATTTTTGGTTAAGCATAATTGCATAAGCAATCATTCTCTTTCAGTCCTGTTTTTAGAAGAGAGAGAAGAAAAGTAATGTCAGAACCCACCTAAAACTTGTAAAACCTCACTGAACCCTAAACAGAGAATCTTTCACGTCTCTTAGAAATATAAATGACCATTAGATGCAATAGAAGTTACGTTTAACTATATCAGTAAGCTCTTCACATGTGAAATAACATTGAAAAGGGCAGAAGATAAGGCTGTTGGCTTACGTCTCTTCTATAACTAATTCCCTGAGTGACACAAACAGAAGGCCTGTCAATTCTCAGTTGTGTTATTGCCCCCATTTGGATTATAAACCTTCTTGAGAATTAACAAAGTTATGGGCCATACCACCTGTTGCAAATTGTCCGTACTTTCATTATGGACAGCCATACTAGGACAATTTGCAAGGGTGGAAGATCTGACCTGATGTCAATACAATACAAGAAATTATATTTCATTCTCATTTTCCTCACTGTCAGCAAATACAGCACTTCTATGTGATACAGCTCCGTTAACATGCAGCAAATATTTACCAAGCTCCTCTGTTTGCTTGAGCTGGAGTATGAGTGGCCAACTGTCATCATCAATCAGTTCATCAACTGAGATGATTTGATCTTTACTTTATAAGAGCCTCTGATCAAATAGTTTTATTCCTGAGACAGTTTAATAATTCAACAAACTGATTCTTATGTCACTTGTAGTATTTGGCAGTAATATTTTACAGTCTCTTGGAAAACTATGGTTTTCTTATTTCTTGCTGCTACCGACCTGGTTAAGAATTTCAGTTTATTGTTGGAGGAGGAACAGTGCTGAAGGATACCTTACTGTAAGCAGGGTCTGTACACTTTTGAATGCTGATGTAAAAAGCATTATTGCTTTAATTTCCATTTGAAATAAGTAGCGAATGCCAAGTATACCAAGGTGCTGTCACTGAGATATGAGACCCTCCATTTTGATTACAGTAATAAAACCTATTCTTAAATCTGAAAGTCTTAATGCCTTGAAATATTAATTCTTCCAGAGTTTTGTTTTAAAAAACATATATAATTCAAAGGCACTGGATGGTGAAACTACAGTGGCAAATTGCAAGTGTTATTAAAAATTCTCTTTCAAGCTAATATCAAGTCATCAAAAAATTGAATACTCCTGACCCTTCTACCGAAGTGTAAATTAGCAACCTAATGGTAATATTCAGATGGGCAAAGAAATATAAGCGCCTTTTGATGAAAATAATATAAGAAAGTGCTTTCCTACTGTGAATCATCTTAACATGTGAAATAGCATTTTGGTACAGTGATCTCTGCAAAGGGCAAAGCAAGCTGGCAAATATGGAAACAAAAGATGAAAGCAATTTTGTGCATCTCCTGCCAATGTTTTATTCCCTTTTTAGTTGTTATATAAAATTTGAACATCTCAAAGCACCTTTGTATGTTACTTTAAAAACAAATGGCTAGCCCAACCAAAAAACTATTTTCCTTACAAAAACATTAGTTATGGATGCAAATTAAAGCTAAAGCATAAAGTATACTGACCATGTTTAAGAATGTTTCTTGTAAACATTTGCAACTGGCAATAATGGCTCTTTTACTGCAGCATTAATATTTATATGGGTTTTGTTTGGGGTTTTTTTAAGATGTGGATTTAAAACAGGATTGTTACAAAATTGTAGAGAAGTTATATTTTTCTTACATAATTGTATATTGGAGGAAAAGAAATTCTTAAGAAATTGAGGCATATATTAACATAGAGAAAGCAGAATTTTTTCTCCTGCACACCCACCCATGCTATTGCAAAGACCACCCATGGCAAAGGTTGTGTAGCCTAAAATTGTGGTGGGAAATATATTCTGTAGTTAAAGCTTTATTGTATTAAGCTAATCACTTTTGCTCTGTGATGGAAACTGGACTACTCTTTGTCATATACGTTAACATCTTTCATGGGCATGCAGATACTTTCCATGTATAAAGCAGACAGCTGTGCCCTTCCCACCACTAATTTTATTTGCTTTCTTTCATTCTTTTTTGGTGCATACAGCTCATGTAGAACCCCTCTGCCCACAGGCATTAATCCAACAAAACACTTGAGCATGTGCTTAATGTTAAACACATGACGAAGTCATTGATCTCTGCTGTCCTACTTATGAGCTAAGGTGCTGTAATGAATCAGAGCTATAGATTCTGATCCAGCTTCCATGGAAATCAGTGACGTTGGCAGCATTTGTGTCACTGAGAGCCTTGAACTAAACCCACCGATTCAAGCTGTGTGCTGAAGATAACTCTACTCTCACATTCACTGCTTTTTTTACTGTAATAACTTCATATTATAAAATACTGTAACATATTATAAGTTACTGTAAAGTCACTAATTGCAGTGCCTTCTGCTTTTTAAACAATTGGAGTCATTACTAAAATGCATAGTTTTAATCACAGGTTGTCTCAGCTTGACTTTCAAGATTGCTACTGATATTGGAAAGAGTTATGATAAACAAAAAAAAAAAAAAAGGATATTTATTTTATATCTTTATCTTGGCAATTGCAAGTGAGAGGTGAGCATATTGTTCATGATGATTCATTTAATTCCCTCTGCAGAACCTTTCTCTAACTTAAAAGTTTGTTCTCCTGAGGACAGATCTTTCCACCCACAGATCTTCACTCATACTCAGAAGTGCTCCTGAAGTGAAGGATGTTCTGCTTCTGACTAAAACTCTCTGTTTCTTACTGCTAAGGTGGGTACCTTATATAGCTGTTGGGGTAATATGGAATTAAAAATGAGAGCCTGCAGTGATTAAGAGAATAGGTGTTGGTTGTTAATGAAAGTTATTTTATAGCTTTTAAAATTTTCCACATTACTAGTCTGATATATTCTGTACAAAAGTATATTTGGGGGCAGGGCTGCAATTAGCTAAAGGTTGTGATCCACAATAAAAGCAAAGAAATTGGAGCCAAAAAACAAGAACTTGAACTTGGTATCAACCACAGAATTTGGCCATTGGCAAATGGAAATAACTTAAGATAGACACTGATTTGAGTTGTTATTTCTCCTCTTCACCTGATATTACTGCAGTCATGGTTCATATATTCCAGCTGAAGTGCTTTGGTAGTCCGGCAATCACTAAGCGATGTTAGGTGGTATAAACTCAGCTCCAAGCTCAGTAAGTTTGGTAGGATCTCTAAAGGCGTAACCCCTCACTACTGTTGAAAACAACCCTCCAAAGAACTCTAGGTTCTATCTATGCTGTTGATGTATAGACATACATGGTTGAAAAAGTAGTCTCTGTCCTTTATAATGGGGAGTAAACACCTTGTTGTTATTCAAATTGAATCTTAGATTGGTTTTAGCCATGATATGCCACAACACTTTAAAGACGGTTAAGCTGTTTGTGCACAGAGGATGTGGGGTATAGTGAACAGGTATTGTAAGGATTTTTACATATTAATATTCTGTGCATTATGTGATTAGCTGCACTAGGAGATTTTCTTATGATCTAGTACATTGTGGCAATAAAAACAGCCTTTGAATTGTGGTGATAAAAACAACTTCTGTATTGTTAAGATTGCAAATGATCATGTTTCCCAGAGAGCTGTATAACTCAACCTTATACTAAAAATTACTGGCTCCCTATCACGTATTTTGTGTTGTCTGTGTAAGAAGCCTAAGCCATAAGTAGTTTCTGTGAGAGTACAAAGAGGGAACAAGAAAGCCTAAAAACAAGTGCAAACACAATTTAGGCCCAGATTTTAAAGTGATTAGTTAAAACACAGGCATATTGACATACCTCTGGCTGTCACTTGTAATATAATCATTCTTCTTCTTTCACTCTTAGAACAACTCTTTTCACAGAATTACCTATTCAGTCTTCATTAGAAATCTTACTTTTCTCATTATTTAATGTAACTTTCCTTGGGACTTAAAGCTCATTTGTAGTTAAAGGACACCTCTTACATATACAAATAACAAATTTTGTCGTGTACAGTGAGAACGTATCGGTCATAGGTTTTCAGAGAACAACTTCACCTCTACTGTAGTACAGGATGGGAGGGCAAAGTCCAGAAAGAAGCATGCTGCTCTACAACCTTTCCTATACCAGTTCATTTAGCATTATGATAATTAGATCATCTGTCTAAATAGGGTCCATATGGTGATTTTTCTGTAAATGTTTTCTTTATTTGAACACAGTGTATTAATCTATTTACAGCTCCACATTGAAATTAACCTTGAAGACTGGGTAATTAGAATCTGAGCTGAGTAGCAGGGCTGATGTAAATATTAGACATATTATCTCTGATTCTAAAATCTAGGAAACAAGTTAGAGATAAATGACACGAACCTGGCAAAGGAGTCATATTCTTGGATTTGTTCTATTTTAGTTTCTCTTGAGTAGAGCAAAGGGAAATATAAGTTAATTTGGGTTATCTTCCTTTATTAAAGTTACATACTTTTCCTCTGAAAAAGGCAGTTGTGTTTGAGCAGCAGTTCAGGGTATGAAACTAAGGGGAAAAAAAGGTACAATTTCAGCTTGGAAGGATACTAGTATTGCTTCATTTTTTTCAATGCTTTTTGTAAATTTTTTCTTAACGACAGCTTTTTATGGCTTTGAGACTGAACAAAATATTTTGAACATAGAAATAGTTAGAAATAAGGTAAAAGAGTTCTGATTTTTCTCATTTCTTTAATTCTTTGTCAAGTATTTTTTGCTTTTTTCTGTGGCATACATAGCACATGTATCCGTGAGGTTGTACTAATATGTTTGAACAGATGCAAATAAATTGTAAGCTTCCCATTTTGTATAATGGACCAGATTTTTAGAGTATTGTCTGCAAAAATGTGACAGAATTTTCTGCACCTATGTAAGCACTTAAGTGCTTTGCTGAATTACAGTCTTCATTTGCATAATGACTGATTGTGCTTGCAGTGTCAGATTTGCACAAATAATTATGCAGTTAATTCTCCAGCTTGTTCCCACAGCCCCAGATACCATGGTAATGTGTATAACATAACAGAGTCAGAAGAGGAGGGTGGTTTCTGAAGACAACGTCCCTGGTGATAGCCAGCACCAGTCCTACCTCAAAGCAAAGAAATGGGACAACAGAGGAATGTATATTTTGTCAAAATAAAATGGATATTTTAAGAAGTGCCTCCCTGCTAGCTTCTCCTACTGATAAGAAAAATCAAGCAGCTTGATGCTCTCCTGCATAACAGTCCCTGAAGTACAGGCATGCCCAGATCAGCTCAAAGAGACTAGTATTGGAAAATCCTCAAGAGACTTGCTGATAGTGATACCATGTTTTGTTTAAAATCACAGTAAATCAACAAAACTCACTAGTCCCTTAGCTCAGGCACTGTAAAGTGTGCAAATCTTGGTTACGCCTCCATACGAGCAGCCAACTGGAATGCAGAAGGAAGGTGTTTAAATAAATTTTAATCTCACAGAACAACAACAACAACATCTTGTTGCAATTTCAGTGGAGAATGGTTTAATGAAATTGTTGCTAGTAGTCATCACCTTATAAATAACCAGAACATATAACTGAGAGAGGAATCTCCTTCATTTAGCCTCAAGACAATCAAAGCGTAGGTGGTGGAATTGTGCAGAGATCATTTGGGAATCAAGCAGCCTGGTACTGGGCTGTTGCATCTCTTCTCCGTGGCTGCACCGGCGGCCATGCTGGTGGTCCTGTCAGGCATGATGAGCCACCAACCCTGGGAGCTTCCTGGTAGGGTGTCTCGAGGGTGGTTTACATTGCTTGTCTGGGGCAATATTACAGCACCAATTAACAACCAGGTATTCCCTCTTTGTGATCAGTGGGTTAGCAAAGATAATAGCCTTTTATTTGCTTGCAAGAAGGCTGAGACTTTCTGGAACATCTGCCCCACTACTAGATGGATGAATTGAGTAAATCAGTGTACAGGGCTTCCATAGGTAATAAGTAATGATTTCATGGATAATGAATAGTGAGAATCCTTAATTAACAGGATATCTCAGCACAAGACTTCTTTAAGATTTTAGGGCAGAGTTGCTGGATTAGGTTCTTATTTCTTTATGTATTTCACCATTCAAAAAATTTTCATGCTTTCCTTGCCCAAAGTAGGCATATTTATGAAGATTTCAGGTCACTACTGTACTTGACTATATTAAATTTTCCTCTGCATGGTTTTGTCTTTTAAGAAAATTAAAATTTAAGACAATTTCCTTTTATAAAGAGGTTTAGACCTGCAGTCTGGCTCTTTCCTCGACTTTTAAAAACTGCAATTCAAGCTTTTCTGTTGTTTCTCAAATTACCTTATATATAGATCTTGCATTCTTTTCTTTTTCTTTTTTTTTTTTTCACCAAAGTCTGCTGGGTAATTGTACTGTCTGCTCAATAGACAACTGATTGCATCTCCTTTAACTCTTGCTTATGAAAATTATTTCTTCAAGAGAATCAAAAAACTGTGTGATATAATTTTTTCCATAGGAAAGGTCAAAGTAAAATTCACTCACAATACGCTTCGTATCTGCGTTTAAATCCAACACTTAAACAGCTCTGTGATACGCTGCTAAAATGTATGTAGTGGAAAAACTTGTATATCAGGAATAACCCCAGTCGTAGTCTGAGGAAAAAAATATTTCAAGTGTTTTTGAATGTATGGTAATATAATTAGGGCTCCTCTGCTACAAAAGAATTATTTGATATACTCTGTCTCATCCAGATGCCTGAGATTGGCACATATGTGAGAAGACAGAATTTTTTCCCTTTTCCTCCTTTCTGAAAAGACCAGTGCTAGTTGTTCCTTTGTCCTTGTGACTTCCAGCGGTGGTAGCTTGTCCAGCTTCTGCATTAGCATCTATGCCATTCTCCAGAAGGCACATACAGTGGGATAGTTGAGAAACTCTGTTAAGAAATTTCTTGTGTGCAAAAGGATGTTCTCCAATGTTCCCACCTCTCTTCTGAACTTCTGCTTGATCATTAAGGGTAGAATTATGAACCCAAACGTATGAGCTATGCTTTCCACCCCAGAGTACTTTTCTCCTCAGTATCCTGTGTTATTTGTTTACTTAATATTTTATTTTAATTTTCCCTTAAAAAGAATTAGCACTTTTGGTTCATCTAAATAGTGGTCTAGTTTTCTTCTTTGTGTATTCTCAGGTGGTGGTATCCTGAGCTTTCCTTATCATGGAAGGAGAAGACAGGAAATTTTTCTGTAGCTGAGGAATCAACATAGTTGCTATATATACATATTATGTTCTGAATTTCACCATTTACTATTGTGGCTTTCCACTACTTTGGATTATGTCCCAGGGTCTGACTAACTTGAAGATATAAATATACATTTGCTTCCAGACTAACAGCTAAATCATCTTCTGTTATAGCTGCATCCCTTGCTTCTATGAAAAAAAACCAAACCTTTGAATCACTCTTTCTGTCCATATTGGATTATGCTGACCTTTGTAAACTCTTGTAAAGAAATAGTTCAATGAAGATCCTGGGTTTTGGTTTTCTTTTTTTTTTTTTTTTTTCTTTCTCTTAAGCTTTATTTTATTTTTTTCTTAGGTACAAGAAGTTTGTCTGCATTTCTAAATGCTTCAGGACTCTTTTCATGTCACATTAAGATTCTCTGTAAGATTAGGACTATGAAAGTACTGTCAATTTGGATTGGGTGATACTATAGTAAAGTAAGTTTTCACTTAGATATTACTAGAGACTCTTTCGGCAGCCCAGGTACCTTGTCCCAGATGACAATGAGTCTTTGATTTCTTATTAGCAACTAATCCCCCCAAATTTAAAGACTTGTTCTTAAATCTGAAAAATTCAGTGATCTCACATTTCTGCACATTTTCATATGTGTTGTTTTACATTATTGTTTCTCTTAGTTTGAATGAGATGTTTCAAAGTTTATATCCTCTGCATGACTCAACTCAAAAGAATGAGAATAAATTAAGACCTTCAGAAGGCCCTAGTGCCAGAAAAATGTCAGTATAAATGGTTAGCATCACACTGCTTCTTTGTGCTGAGCACTTGGTTATTTTAGTTGCTGTGCAGTCCTCACCCTTTTGTTGGTTTTATTTGTCTTTTGTTAAGGACATTTTGAAATTTATTAGATCTGTTCTTTCTAAATGACATTCCCTTTCCACACACTATTTTTTTTCTTTTAAAAACTTCCATATTCAAATCCAGTTTCTCTGTGATTTTCCTTTCTTTAATGATACTTAATAAAATGTTACTGATGTACAAAGGTCAGAGGCCAATTCTGTGTGTCTGTGGTGGACCTTAAACTCCCTAAGGATATTAAATAGAATTAGAAGTACGTGGAGAAAAAGAGCTGTGAAGATTTAGAGTGAAGGTAACTCCTACTTTTGTGGCTGAGACTGAATGGAAGAGTGACGGAGATATTCCAGATGGACCAAAATAAAATTAAATAGCTCAACTCTGAAAAGTGGAGATATGGGGGAATAAATGGAAAGAAGAGAATGGTGAAGAGCAGGGAGAAAATTACCCATTTTGCATATAAATTATGTAATTACCCCCTCAGCTTCTCAGGCAGAAGTTGACATCCCTAATTAAAATAATTTTATGATCTTCTGGGGACAGATATACAAAAGCATAAAGGAGAAGGAAAAAATAACAAATACAAACCTAACCAACATCACCAGCCATTTTTACAAAATAATTCTGCAACAGGACTGATGATGTACATGCAGTCTCAGCTTTGTAACAAATTATCAGGATTGTATTTTATTTCAGATGATTCACATTTCTTGATATAAAAAGCAGAAGCTGAATAAAACCTTTTCAGAGAAGAGAATGATGAAACCACAATACAAGGACAGGGAATTGAAAGCCTACTGGACTGAATTTCATTGTTTTCTTCTGATTAATACTGGAAACTGAAAGCCACTGTGTTTAACCTGTGCTGTTGCTACAGTTGCTGTAATTAAGCATGAGAATATGGTCTTACAACTTGTGCATGCTGATTGTTTTATACAAAGCACCTGGCAAATTTGCCAGTACATACACTATTAAATCTACAACAGAGGCGTCCGAACACCAAAGGCTGCCATTGTAATTTGTTTAATTGATCTACAGTATTCCACCACATATTCACTTCCCACTTGCCGGGTAAGAAAGCAGTTAGAGAGCCTTTTCCAGACTGCAAAGTAGTGAGGGAACTTGTTGCCTTAACTGTGTGGGAAGGAAGGGGTTGTGCTACAAAGTGAGATAAAACCCAGCAAGTGTAACAAATCTGGAAAATTCCATTATCATATGCCTCATCTTATCCCTTATACCATCTGACTGACTGATTTAATGTTGCTAAGCGACTCAACAGACCAACTTGTTAGCATTACCTACTGCACAGTAGTGATTGGTAAATCAATTGTTACCACTAATTTTACTCTAACAGGGTGATACTTCAGTAGTCAGAAGTTGGCTGAAGGATATGTTTGTGTATGTGCAATTTAAAAAAAAAAAAAATACCTTCATAGCTGGTTCTCTTTTGCATTTCTTAAGTATTTTTCGATAATTTCATGGTAAGTTGACAAGCTAGAAGCCAAGAGAATAACATTATCCTCAGGCATGAATGCAGAAAATCAGGCTAGAAATCTCACAACAACTGATGTTCTTGTCCTATAGATGCTACTTATGGCAGTGACTAAGTTTTGAATAATTAAAAAAAAAAAAAAATCTTTCTTGAGGTATTTTAATGTCTAGTCCTTATTGATTAATTAATAGAAGCAAACAAAGCATTTTAAGCCTTAGAAAAGCTTTGGGTTTTGTTCTGCTCAGAGGACAGGCACGGTGTCAAGTCCATTAGTTCTGAGCTGATTCATCCTGCCCTAATTAATATGATTCACTCATAGACCACAGAATCTGGAATAACCATTGTGGTTTATGAGCTAATTAAATATTATCTAGTATATCACGTGGTTAGTTCTTTAACTCTATTTACATAGGTGGGAAAGGGAAACATATTGCAGATATTTTCTATCACAAGTAAGTCTCAAATGTCATAAAGAAGAATATTTCCCTTCACAAATCCCGTTCTTTTGTTTGTGTTTGCTTTGAAACACAAAGAAGGAGCAGATAGTTTGGTTTGGAGCAGATGGTTTGAAGCATCTCTTAGGGGTTAGGTTTGGTTTTTGTTTTGTTTTGTTTTGGGTATTTTTTTTGGGGGGTGGGAGGGGTGGGGGACAGGATCCGCAGCAGGCACTGGTAGGGTGGGCAGTAGGGTGTAGGGGTCTCCTGCATGATCCCAGCATGAGTTGTGGCTGTTCTGCATAGCAGCACCTCCCGAATTCGTGGCTATGGAGGCTGGGAACACAAATTATTTCCCAGACAAGCAGAATGGTCTGTAAATGTTCCTGAGAGAGAAACCTTTTTGCAAAACACATTTCTGTGCAGGACTGTCAAGGAGCTCAGCAAAGGAGGCAGGGAGTTGAAACAAAATAGTATGTTTACAGGCAAATAATGGCCTTTGATTTTTGTGATGTGAATGAGAGAATAACACAGCACCACTCTCCCTGCAAGAGAAACAGAAAATCAAAGGCAGAACAGCGTAACGTATTGTGCAGTAATTATCTGTAGCACCAGTACACATGTAAGAAAGCTGTCAGAAAGGGGCTTCTGTTGTACCATGGATATCATGATCCTGAAAACACTTAAGGATAAGGGATTGATTTTTGAAAAAAGGCTGAGACACTGAAAAATGCGTGGAACGATCCATCCTTGATTCAGCTCTGTCAAAGAGGGAAGGGTGCTCAGTGTTGTACCGTCCTGACAGAGCTACTTTCACTCCGAGAATCGAGATTTATTCACAGAATATTTGACTTGAAAACAAATATATGGCCTTCTAGCTGCTGCTTTTGTAAGGATGTATATACATCCTGCTGAAATCTGTATCAGATAGACATTTTGTTTCTTTCCAGATTTTAGCATGTGTATAAATTAATCTGTCTTTATCCCTGTTTCTCAAGAGACATACGTAGCTGTCTCTGTACCAGCATTTATCTTTCTGGTTAGTGCCACTGTGTGGATAATACATCACTAGAGTAGTGGTGCTAGTTATGATGTATGACACCAACAAATCATACAAGCATTGCCACTTCTGTGATGTATTATTCAAAACATGGAGTTAAACAGAAAGATCAATATAATACAGGCCCTTAATTTTTTAAGGTGGTTTAGAAGATTTTACATTAAAGAATATAGGCTCCAGAGGGTTTACATAGAGTCTCAGTACATAACAGAAACAAATAAGAATAACTGTTATTTCATACATGATCCAGTTTGTACCAAGAAAAGTTTCATTCTGTGGCCAGTAAAACTTTTCAGGTCTTGTTCTGTACGTGTTTTAAGTCCTCTCTGTTCTCAGCTGCATTGCATCCAGCTTCATACAACATTCCTCCAGAATACCTGCCACAAAATACCTTCTTCACTGTCTCCACATTAGCCCGTTCCCTCAGCAGCCTCTTGCATCCCTGGACCATCACCCAGCAGCTCCTGCTGGGCCCAGCTCTGAGCTGCCCCAGGATAACCAGCTGCCTCATCCCTGCTGATTGCCTACCTGGCCTGCTGATCAGAGCAGATAATGGTGCATTTATTTTCCTACTTTTTGCACAGTGAGGGACTTATTTGATTCTCTCTTCTCTACTTGGCTGCTGATTACCACTAAATTTACTGAAATTTAGTTCCTTTTGAAGAACTACCTCTTCATGGAATATAGATGGAATTAGCACATAGTTTCAATAGTTAATAAGGAGGTGATGGGGTAGGGGATAAGATAAAAAAATGCGTATATATCCATCTTATTTCCTTTGTGGCTGTCCTTTAGTTAAGAACACTATTATTTTCATTAACACTTACTGTTTTCCTGGATTTACACAGATAAAAATTGCATTTAGGATCATTATTTTGCTTTTTCCAAAACTGCTAATCTAATATGTTCAAGAATCATAGCGTAGGCAGATTTTGAATAAGAAATGGTTTTGGTTTTGTTTTTCTAATTTTATTTCAATTACACAATCCTTCCAAAGTGCTTAGACAGTATTTTCCTCCATTTGCTCGGAAAGGTGAAATGGCAAAAAAGGCTTCCAGGTCTTTCACATACATAAACTTTAAGAAGAAACACTAGAGATTGCAAAAACTTTTAAAACTGTAACAGCTGGCTTTTCTGGGCTTCAACATATCTCATTTAAATAAAAACAATCCCACAGTAAGCCACAAAAACTTTCTTAGGTTCAGAAGGCCCTGTTCCTAAACATCTTAATAGAATAAAAACTGAGTATTAATATAAATTCCCTGCTCTTCACAGGGTCTTCTTATTGCACAGTTGCAAACAGTTTTCATATTGTTCTATTTTCTTATAGTTATGGTGCAGCCACCTCACTTGTTTTCTCTGCTTGAATATTTCATTTATTAATTTCTTTCTGCCATTTTTTTCTGCTCTCCATCCAAAACTTTCTATTTATATTTTGAGGATAGTAAAATTATTAACCTTTTTTAGGTAACATACTAAATCCTTTTTCCTGCCTTGACATGATTTCCTTGAATCCTTGAAGATATTTATACATTTTTATATCTCCTTAATCTCTTTTTCTCTAAGCTGTGTAAATTAAATTGTCTTGCTTGCTCTACCTCTATCATACCCTCTAATCCTTAAATCATTTCAGTTGTTGAAACTACCACAAAACCAGCATATACATTTCCAGGGACTCAGAACATAAAAAGACATTAAGAACCCCAGTTCTTACACGCCATATAATTGTTGTATTTCTCATATATTTTTATCAGTTTTTGGTAGTATTCACAGAGTCCCAGACACTGTTTATGCATTAGATGGTGCATTTCCCAGGCCAAACATCTTAAAATGGCAGATTTTTGTTGTATGTGAGAACCTCCTAACAGAGACCCCTACAAAGAGAGCTACATATAAAAACCACTGTGCTATTTCAGTTCCTTTAGAATCAGTATTTATGATATAAAATGTTTTGTGATAAATGTGGTTTAGATTTTTAATGTATTTTGTCCTAAGAATAATGTTTCAGTAAGAGTGTTTCTGGGACAGTGAGAAAGGATGGAAATAGTTCAGGTTGCGCAGCATCCAAAACCATTGCAGTTTATGGAGGTCATGGCAATTTACATCTCTTATCCCCAGATAATACACTGACAAGTTCATTCAGATCGATCAGATATAGATAATTTTAACTAAGTCAGAGCGGATTATAACATCGGTCCCCTAGCCAGTGATTTACTACTGTAAATTTACTACTGTCTTCTCTCTGAGGCGAGATACTAAATCTGCAAAAAATGTTTTTATCTGTCTTCAGGTTTAAGTCTAAACAAATCCATACATGTGGTCAGAGCACTAGTCATGCCAAAGACAAATATGTTTGTGTAGATAGGCAACTGAAGATGTGCATCTCTCTTCTGGCTTCCTCTTCTGTCTCAGTGTTGTCACTGTAAATTAATTGGCATAATGGGCCAAATGATGTCTTTGGTTACATTCATTCCCCATGGTGTCACAGGAATTCAGTGCACATAGGTGTAGAATTTCTTCAAGAAATGTCTAGAAAAAAACATGCTAGCTTGGTCAGAGAACAGAACCCTATATTGTATAAAAGGATGTGATTAATATAGTGAAAAGTAATGCATTAGCACTGATTATGTTATCGCATACACGTAAATGTGAATACAAATATAAATGACCAGTGTGATTGACTGACACTTTCATTTCTAGTTTTCCTGTTTTATTGGGTTTGCGTGGCAAGGTTTTGGT
>NW_010322249.1:0-5240 GCF_000700745.2 Antrostomus carolinensis
TTCCAACCCAAGCCATTCTATGATTTTATGAGTACAGGTGAAGGGGCTATTTTAATTTTGGACATCATCAAGGGTAAGATAAGGATCTAGCAGTATAAGGGTAGTTTGCTTCCACATTGTTGCTTGAAGGTTGGAACCTAAATCTCCATGCACTATAAATTACCTTTTTCCATATACATTTAGAAACTCATATCAGGAATAACCCTGCAGATTAAAAAATAAAATATATCTATAATCTGAAAGGCTGTTATAAAACTAAGTAGTTATTCCCTTATTTACCAAGGAGGGAAAACGTATTGAGTACTGAGTGCTTTGTATTTCAGAGGTACAGCAAAAGCAGCCCAGTACATATTTCCACGTGTTTTTAATAAGTATGATGAATCTGCTCACTCAGATGCACCTTCTAATCTGTTTTTCATGTTGCACTCCTATCTTTACATGACTTCCATCCATTTATATGCACTTACCCTGATATGATCTAACCCCTTATTTAAGTTGCCTGTGAATCTTCTCATGAAGGTTTGTATTTGTAGAATCACAATTAATAAGTACTAGTAAAATCATGGATAAACCCAGAGTTTCTTAGGATGTCTCAACAGATTAAGTAATTTTAAAACCATAATGCTGCAGCTGATAGACCACACACATCCTGCAGTTTCCCTCGGTCACGCCTTCCTCCCACCTTTCATGTGCTGAAAAAAAAAAAAAAAAAGTTGTCAGCATAAGGAAAGCAACAGAAACATAGAGTCAGGGTGCAAGATATGGACTGGGGAACAGATGGATGGACACTTGCAGTCCCATTCCAGAGTAGGATTATGGTAGCTCTTTATGCAAGGCTATGTTAAAGATGAGAAATAAACTTTTAAGAGAAATATTTAATCCTTGAAATTTACTACTGCCTGTCTTGTGAAATGGCCAATGTTTGCCTTTTTGTTAAAATTCCTTCAGTTTTCTGCTCACTGTTAAGGCCAGGGTCTCCTGGGGGGCCACCAGTCAGTGCCCATCCAAAAACCCTATCCAGGAACAGGGCAGCTGACTTGCAGAAAGACAACTCTATAACCTGGAATGTTATAAAGTAGGTACGTTTATTCAGCGCTGGGCAGCAAGGGGATAGCTCCACCACAAACATGCGCGTCGGCTGCAGCAGTTTGCCTTGAATTTATGGAACAAACTGTTACATATTTATTAAAAAGAATGCCTATACATATCCATAACCTTTCCCTGAAAAGTCAGTTATTATTAAAATGAGTTTTGAGAATTTTTTTCCATAATCTCCGCCTTTAACTCCTCCCAGCTGTGCATGCGTAGTGCCTTCTGGTGGTTGTGAGCTGGGGTCTCCAGGATGTTTCTTCACTGCTAATTTCACCCTTCATCCTTGCACAGACTCAGTTGCTCCCTGGCTTTTAGCCAAACTGCAAAACCAGCCCAAGCCTGTTTCCAGGGTGGGCCCAGCACGTACCCTCGGTGTCTCACAAGCTGCCCCCCCCAAGATAAGCCCATCACAATGGTTAGTTTGTGCAATAGAAAAACAGCAGAGCCTTACACATACTAATGCAAATGATTATTAAATGCTTCGATCCTTTAAGTGTTAGTTCCCCCTACCACAGCTGTAGGGCACCAGGCAGCTTACTGGGGATAGGAACAGGCTAAGGTCAGGCTGAGAGATGGGCTCACAGGTGGACCTGGCTCAGGGGACCCATGTCCAGGCAGGGTATGGCTGTGGGGAGCTGGAGACAGGTCCTGCTATGGCATCAGTGGAGCAGGGACTGATGGTCCCGGAGGACTGAAATGGGGTCTTGGGCCATGGGCAGGTTGTGGGGAGCCCTAGGACATGGGCAAGGGCAGCAAGGGCTGGCAATGCACTTGGGGGTCCTCTCAATTATCTGCAGTAATTGTTCAGTATGTGAAATTGCAGGCTATGCTTTTCAGAAAGGGAGAAGCAGAGGAGTACAAGCAGGTACGAATTGAAACATGCTGTGGGTGTCCTCACATATGAGCTGGATTCAGGTTTCCACCAGTGTGGGTATTATGAGGAAATGCATTCACACAATCTTTCTTGCCAGAAGGAATTGTGAAATTGTTAAAATATTGTAAAGAGCTCATCAGTATCTTTTTTAGTTTATCTCCTTTGGCTTTAGGTAAAAGGGAGTTAAAATTTAAGCAGATCTTGGTGCTTGTGGAAAGCTTCTGAAAGGCTACTCATCCTTGGGCTAAATCTATCTGTTTAGAGACAGATACATCAGCAAAAGCCTTAGATCTGTGCATGTGAACTGCCCTCGTGAAGACTGCCTCTGTGGGCAAGACTGCAAACTGGTGGCACGTTAAGCCTTTGAGCTCTTACTACTAAGTCGAGGTAAGCAACCTGGTATAGAAAAACACGGGTGACCATGCACATTCTCATCCATCCTGGACCCCACAGCCCCCCTGCATGACTCGACTGTCCACCTCCCTCTTCCTTCTCTTCAACAATGGAGGGTAATTTTTCTGTCCTGGTAGCAAGGTTCTGCTGTGCTTGGGGATATTGCCTGCTCTGAGCTTAACTGGCATCACCAGTTGCACAGAGTTTACTGAATAGATTAATTTTAAAGTAAATGCATGCATTTGTTTGGGTGGACAGAATGTTAGACAGTTTTATTATAATTGTTAAAGGAAGGGGGAGGAGTGTAGGGGCAGAGTTATGTTGTTGTTGGGCAAGTTTTATTCTTTTTTGTCCCTATTTGGAAAGGAATTAAAAAGGGCAAACAAGTGAGAAAAGATGGAGACTCTTTACATGCCCACCCAGAGGGAAGAAGGAAAAGATAAAGCAAAGTATTAGGCTATGAGTTTCTTCTCTGCTTTCTGTCACTGAAAGGAAGCCAGATGAGGTAATGTGAAAAGCAGCAGCACCAACTAACCATAAAAGAAAAAGGCCTGGCTGTAGTTTGACCTGAAAATAATGACAGGTGATGTAGAGAGAGTTTATGACAGGTGATGTAGAGAGAGTTTAACACACAGAAACAGCAACATCCTGGAGGTCTAATATGAATTATCACCATGGGGGGAATGACACAGGGGAGCATATACAAATAAAGAGAATCAAGATTCTGCATCTATGACAACTTTCTTGGACCGTGTCCAGCAGCCTCCTTGGGGCTCAGTAAGTTCAAAAAGTAAACCTAGCTGTGCCTGGACAACCAAGCAGACTCCCCGGGGTTCCTTGAATATATAAGACATAGAGGAAAAACAGAAGCAATGGACAGCTCATATAAAATTATAGTCACTGTCAAAACAAAAAATCAGCATTTCTTCTATAGATATATTACTCTTATGAGATAGTAGTGGGCCAGTATCCCAGTACAGTTAATATACTCAGCTGGAGGGTTGAAGACTCAAGTTTTAGATCCCTTTTCTGAATCAGACAAAGACAGACATAGTGTCAGAGTTGTCTAGATATCAGCATGAAGACTGAGCACCTGCTTCTTGAGCACTGCAATGTCTATCTTTCCTGTTAGAGTGGGTTCACTCTATAAAGACTGCTTAAATATTATGTGAATCAGAGACTCATGCACTAGAATGATCTTTTGGGTTTTACCTGATATATTCACTAGAAAAGGATGTAATATCAGTTAGGAGAGTTTTTTCTTCAGTAACTGTCCAATTATTTATATGACATAAACTGGTTTCCTTTCTCTACCTCACCATTCCCCAGCCCTAACACAGAATTACAGGTAGCATTCCAGATGCTTGGCTTCAGATCTCTTCAAACAAAGTAGGGAGCTGAATCTATGTCCCGCAGTCTTGGGGGAATTCTATAGTTCCCAAACTGCTGGATAAAATATATATATTCAATGAATCCACTTTTCTTTATCTTTAGATCTCTTACAAGAGCCCAACATTAAACATTTAATTTTCAGATGGAACAATATATTCAATACCAAATGAACCAAAATTGTACATCACTGCATGATAAACAGTGTTTTTTGCTATATTTAAGGAAAAAAACCCCATGTGACCACTGAGTTTTAAATAACAAATTGTGGGCGTTTAAAAATAGCACACTGAATCTGAACAGTATGTTTGTTTTTTACAGCATCTAAAAGATACAGCAGAGTGTTGTTTTGAATGTGTGCAGGTGTGAATAGTTAAAAAAAGACATTTATGTGTCTTTGATTACATGATCATTCTCATAGCTACAAGTTATTCTAATCAGCTACACTGAGAGGTGGCAGGACCTTTAGAAATAAACAATGAGTTTGTATAACCTCTTCGTAGTTTGGTCCTCTTTTTTAGCATGCACACTGCAGAACAGTAATAAACCTGTAACAATAGGCTTTACACATTCTCAAAAACTCTTTTTCCTCTCATTGTATTAGAGGCTGCAAAATATCTATCCTTTCAATGTTAAATAGTTGTACAATAACAATTTCTTTCCTCCAAACTGATCTGAAACACACAATAACTTTCTAAATATCTTAATGATAATTTAATTACAACAAGCTAGCAGGTACCTCTCATTTTGATAAGCAAAAAAACCTCCACACTGAATGAATTTCCCCTCTCTCTTTTATATTCCTTTAAAAAGGAAAGGAAAAACCAAACAAATTTATGACACAGTTTTGTATTTCTTTACCTTATCCAATTCAATGAACAATGTCTCATTCACAAACCAAAGCCTCCTCATGAGCAATACCTCTGGTGACATGCTGTTGTACTTAGGTACAATCAACTTTTTGATAGCTCTTGAGCATTAGTCTTTGCCTTCCCCAAGTCCACCTTTTCTTGCTTCTTCTACTACTTCTTTAGTGAAGTAGTGACATGCTGATCCATAAACCTTTTGTGCTTTCAAAGGGTCTACACTTAACAGTTAGGTATCTGATCTTATCTGTCCACCTACAACTCAGCTGTTTTTATAAATGCACTGGTGCCTGGAGTATCTCAAGGAAGTAAGGGATTCAGTGTACCAACCACTTTATAAGTTGCCCATGCCTCATAGAATTAAATTGTCTCAGTACACATGACAGACATAGCAGGTAGAAACCTAAAAAGGTAGAAGGAGAAATGACAAAAATGACTCATTTGAGATCTTTTAAGAATCATTCAAAATAGAGTTTGGACTTAGGTATCCTAAGTCCAAAGAGAATTTGGACTTAGGACACCTATTCAGTGCCTGGTCCCATCAATAAACTGCTACAGTATAAGCTATCTGTCCACATTCATTTAATTAATCATAAGTGTGGGGGGTTGACCCTGGCTAGAGGCCA
>NW_010322250.1:0-83153 GCF_000700745.2 Antrostomus carolinensis
CTCACATCTTCTCACTCATCTCTCTTGCTGCAAAATGAGCAACTTTTTTTTCCTCTCTTCCCTTTTTTTTTTCTTAATTATGTTCTCACAGAGGCGTTACTGATGGGCTCGGCCTTGGCCAGCTGCAGGTCCATTCTTGTAGCCAGCTGGCACTGGCTGTGCCGCTTCGCACATGGGGGAAGCTTCTGGCAGCTTCTCTCACAGAAGTCACCCCTGTGTCCCCCCACCCCCGCTACCAAAACCTTGCCACACAAACCCAATACAGAGGTAACATGCTTGGGACCTCTGCAAAATCAAAAGCTCAAAACCCAGCCATATGTACTTCCCTGGGAGCTTCCCTCTGCCACCCAGAGCAAATTCTACTTCTCTCCAGGCTTATAAGGAGAGAAAATATCTGTCTAAAGAGAAATATTTCCAGAGTTCTGTCACTTTATCCATTGAACTCACATGGAAATAGAAAATACACTGGAAAACTAGGTTTGTCTGAAAAATGCAACTCTCTTCACTTGCCAGAAAGGCTCTGGGGACCAGCTTAAACACTAACAAATATTTCTAAAGCTTTGCTTTCTTTTTTTGAAAGTCTGACAATCACAAATAATTTCTGGTAAAGTATCTGCTGATCACAGAGGACAGTAACAACTGATCTTGGCAACAGTTGATACAAAAATTAGAATGATAAAGAGGTATGTAATGTTTTCAAATCATAGAATCATAGAACAGCTTGGGTTAGAAAGGACCTTTAAAGGTCATCTAGTCCAACCCCCCTGCAGTGAACAGGGACGTCTTCAACTAGATCAGGTTGCTCAGAGCCCCATCCAACCTGACCTTGAATGTTTCCAGGGATATAAATAAGAGATAAGGAATGACTGAGAAGCTATAGAGCATGAGGTACTTGATTGAAGGTGGGTTTTATCTTAATTCAAGTCAAAATTGCACCCTAGACATATTTGGCTTAATCTGTTTAAGTAAAGCAGCAGCAAGAGGAATAAGTCAACATTGCAGAAGCAGAAGTGATGACTTTATGTTAAATAATCTGATAAAAACAAGGCAATCCTGTTTCTTCCTCCCTACACACAGTTAATATGCTGAATTGTCTCCACAAATAACACTTGTCAGTGGCTCATAAAAGCCATCAGTTGGCGCCTGGTAATATCAACTTCTGCTCTAAAAAGTGGTTTTGCATTAATGCCCATGTGAGCTTCTGTGTTTATTGCTTCTCAGTGGTTTCCAAATGAAATGGACTCAGGAACTGAGTCATTTTCACATGGGGCTACTCCATTCTCAAACACACTCTCCTGAAGGAGACAAAAGAAAAACAGAAAACAGTGTGGATCTGATGCAGCCACAAAACACTCTGCACACCTAAATGAAGGCTTTCCACCTCAGTAGAGCCTCCTGCAGGAGTCTCAAACTCAACAGAGGTAAAACAGTATTCCCATGAGCCAATAGAACATTCTGGAGACCAGATAAATTTGAATATCAGTCTGAATGGAGAGTCAAATCAAAAAATCCAAAAGAAATTGAACCCTTCAAAAATATTGGAGGTTACGGTGGTCCCAAGATCATAATCGAAACATACCTGTTAGTCTTTCCATGTTATGGTTGCATTCCCATTCATCCTGGACATAGCTGAGTCAGCTGGTTTTGTGCAGGGGTGTCAGCCAAGGAGGTACCAATCTGCTCTCCTAGGATGCTTTGAGATGAATGTGCCCTGAAGATCATAGCCTGGGTGGTCTTTACAGATCAGGAGGGTCAGGGCTGTCTTTGGGCAAGACTGGCACTAACCAAGGTCTTAATCACACCTTATACTCTTACTAAGAGCTCATTTCTCATCAAAACATCTTCATTGCAAAATGAAGACACACATGGCCCAGGATGGATTTGCTCAGTTCCCTGGAACCCTGAAGGACTGAGGAGGTCTGAGTCAGGAGGCCTGGCTGTGGAGAATCATATTTATTTCATACACAGGTAAATGCAAATGCTTCTAGTCTCTTGCTTCCAGACATACAGATACGCATGTTTAAAAATTTGTGGCTTGCATTAATCCTACTGCCCTTCTCTTTCCCCTTTCCTGACTTCCCTTGCCCTTTCCTCCTGGGACATGTCATAGATCACAACCTACATCAGTGCTTGACACCTAAAGGTTTCACCAGGGGCAAAATTTCAGCTGTGTCCACGCTGCCTCCACAAAGACATGAGTTTCCATTACTTCAGCACTCATAGTCTGTGGTGTTTCTGAAATGACTTGTCAGTAAAAGGTCAACAAGAAGGAGTCTGTGATGGAAAGTGCAGGGAGGACATGGGTGAACATGGGAGTGCAGAGCCTGCTGGGGTGCTGAGAAGGTAATCAGATTTAATATAGATCCAACCTTGTCAAGGCTTTGGTGTCCATACAACATATCAGAGTTTGAGTACATGCTCAGATCCCACCACTTTGCCAGGATGGCCAGCCAGGATGTGCTGATGTTCAGCCTGAATGAGCACTGCAGTGAGGATTATCAGGGAACCAGAGACTGATCCTGAACTCATCTGATGATACAGAGAGAGCCTTTTGTCCCAAACCCAGAATGACAAACTCTTGGTGCTGCTGTAAACTGTGTCTTTTTATGCCTCCTTTTGAGAGAAAACTTTTCTGTCTCTGGTCAGAAGGAACAGAAAGGGGGATAGGATTGCAGCAAGACATTGATAGACTTGTAGGATTTGTATGGAAACAAAATTATTGCCTTGCAAAATCTGATGGGTTGCATGAATTTAGACTCCGGCTTATTTGACCTATAAAGACCAGTCTACTCTGTGTACTTAAAAGCACCATTTCATTCCATCTCATAGATTATTTTGTGTGTGCAATGCTCGAGCTAAGAACTGGAAATCTTAAATTAATTTTGCAGCAAAAGCAAAATTTTTTCAGCCTTAACTGCCCTCAGAAGCAATTTTTTCAATGTCATTGTTTTCAATGGCTTTGCACAGGCACAACTTCTTGGAGGCAGGAAAGAGACTCTGATGATAACACACACAAAGAATTGAATGTACAGTTCATTGCCTCTTTGCTGTGCAGTTGTCTTGGCTACAACAGTAATAAAGTGCATTTGTCACCAAAACCAGGCAATCTTCTGGAAATAAACATAGGAAGCCACAAATCTATGGATAAGAACGTGTCATTTTTTTAAACAATTTTCTTTTCAGAAATGCACTCTAAACCACTTTCTGGAGCAGTATACATTACAGTTTAAATGATTTATATACTGGCTTACTTCAGATTTTGCACATGTTGTATTTTCATTTTTAATTTAAATACAAAAAAACTCCTGGCAATGCACTGATTGTGGATAGGAAGAGTCAGGATTTAGGGAACTGTTGCCAAATGACAACTTCTATAAAATCTATCAGTAGTGCCACCACTATAAATGTGGGATTACATGCAAGCCATGATTTCAGAAACAACTTGATTAAAGTAGCAAGTCCAATGCCAAGAGATATTCTTTAATTAATCTCCTCAGTACATTTCAGTTACAGTTTGTTCTTTATAGGTACAATGTCTTCATGGTAATCTGAGCCAAATCTCACTTAACTTTGGTTTTGGTTTCTATATGATAGCTGACAAAAATAAATAAATTTCTTCCAATAAGAACATTATAATATTTTGCTTAATAAATTGCTAGTAAGATGCAATTTGACAAACCTATCATGGTACAGGTATGAAATGCAAATCTTTCTATCAAATTGTCAGTCAGAGACATATGATTGTTCATATAACTTTTATTTTAATCAATAATTTTCCTAAGTTAATATGAAGATATGTGATTGCAGTGTATTAATTAAGGATAATAATAAAAACACATTTTTACAAAGGATGATTCATGAATAGCACTCTATTTTCAGTTAGTATGTAGCATTCCCTGACATCTACTTTAATATAAGAAACACATTCCACACTCATTAGGTGTTCTGAGCCCAAGGGTTCTGGTATTTATGAATGTTGTATTTCATGTTTACCTCAGTAGCATACAAGTATGTGTACTGCTCAAGGCTGATGAGATTCTCTGAAGCTTGTAAACCCCTGCTAAAGTTACTTTCTGTCACATCTGCAGAGAAGCTCTGTGACAGAAATAATAATCTGCTGTGGGTCGATTATATTCACACTACCAACATAACTCTAGTGAATGGCTCAATTAGACCAAATGCTGCCAGCGAACCATCCTACAAATGTGGAATGGTTACCTCCTAATGAATTTTTTCCCCTAAAAATCTGAAGGCTATGGTAATTTGCAATGCATGCATTAAAGAAAACAAAAAAAAAAAAACCAACAAAAACATTCCTTGCAATTGCTCAGAGATCTGGTACTTCTCCAGAAGATATAAAAGGCAGTCCATCCTGTCTTTGAAAGCTTTCCAATGTACCTCAGTCAAGGCACGCCACTGGTTGTGGGTTGGTTCAAATTTCCCAGGCCCATGACCTTGAACATAAACAGTAACTACTGAATTTCTGTCAGACATTTATAAATGTCAGATATCTTTTAACCTATAAAGCACAATAGAACAACCATACCCTGGACTTGGACTTCACATACAAAAATAAAGGGTGATCATTTAGCAAAGTACATGCCAAACCTTCTCCTTAGATTTGTCCATTCCTTCTGCTTGCCTGTTAAATCCAAAAACTAATCCTCAGATCTTAGAAACTTCCTTGTTCCACTATTCAGAGCAGAATGAGATGTATGCAGGAGATGCATTTGGGAGTCTTGCAACCCTTTCCTAAACAGATGTTCAACAGCTACTAGAATGAAGTGTTTGTGAGAGATGCTAAAGCCTCTTATATGGACTAGTCCATTGATCAATCCATGAAGCCACATAAGTTTGCTTTAGAGCATTTATTTTCTTTAGATTTATGAGACTGGTAGTATTGTACAGGGGAAATAAGTTGCACGCATTTAATTGCAGTGCTAAGCCAATTTTCTAAGAAGGCTCTATGGCTTGGTACCCTGTAAGGTGGAAATCATTTAAAGATAAAACATTTAGAAATAAACACTTTCCTCATGTCTTCCTTCTGTATGCACTATTGACAATGAAGCATCATTATTAACTGCAAGAATGGAAGCAGAAGGTAATCAGGTCTTATGCAAATCCCACTGAAGTCAATAACTCAAGATTTCAATGAACTTCAGTATGGACAAAACTCTTACTACTGCAGACACAAAAATATTGTTAGTGGTTAAATTTAACCACTTTAAAATCATAGAATCATAGAATGGTCTGGGTTGGAAAGGACCTTAAAGATCATCTAGTTCCACCCCCCCTGCCATGAGCAGGGACACCTTCCACTAGACCAGGTTGCTCAAAGCCTCATCCAACCTGGCCTTAAATATTTCCAGGGAGGGAGCAACCACAACTTCTCTAGGCAACCTGTTCCAGTGTCTCACCACCCTCACAGGAAATAATTTCTTCCTCATATCTCATCTAAATCTACTCTCTTCCAGTCTGAAGCTATTACCGCTCATCCTATCACTACCTGCTCTTTTATAAAGTCTTTCCCCAGCTTTCTTGTAGGCCCCCTATGTCTTGCTATACAACTAGTATTGTTTACTATAGCTCCAAAAAGTACTGAAAAAAGACTATTTGTTTATACCTTGGGCCCTTCTGGAATATTCAAGGTAAATAACTGAAATAAGGAAATGCAAAGCTCATAACATGGTGCTAACTTTGCCCTGCTCCAGTTATCAGCACACTGGTACCTGTGGGGTCCCACTTCAGGCCTCACAGAAGAGACTGAGTTGAGCGCATAAGCGTAATGGAACAGAGTTGAACTGCTCTTTGCCAAAGCCATGGTGAAATTTAGGTCTAGCAGAGCAAACAAAGAATCTGTTCTCCACAAGCACTCCACACTGACAACAGGTTGACAACAGCAAATTGCCTGAGTGTCTCTTTATGCCTGCTAGTTAGAGATTCATAGATTTTAAGGTCAGCAGGGACCACCTCATACTCCAGCAGAACAGAAACCATCCTGTTACATCTGGTTACTCTTGTGGTAAGTCCAATAATTACTGTCTGGCTAAAGGCTGCCTTCCAGAAAGGCATCCAGTTTTGATTTGAAGGCTGTGGGAGACTGCAAAGCCACCAGTTCCCCAGTTAACTTTTTAAATTTCTCATTTTCTGTAGTACCCAGATCGAAGTCTCGCTGTCAGTTGGCCATGAAAGTAGCCTTTGTTATAAGCTGTAGGTGTCAGTGCTGTTTACAGAAAGATGAAGCCCAGCAATGTCTACAAACATGGGGAATTCTACATTATACAATTGTTTAGGTGAAGGTGAAACAGGTGGAGGAAGGCAAAACCTTTAAGACTGTGTTCTTTAGATGTTCTGGTCCCTTCCCAGCCTCCAAGACAAGAGCTTGCCTACAAATTTCCTGGTTTTACAAGGTTTGAATCTGCCTGCTTTCCCCATTCTGGAAGAGCATGAAACAAAGGAGTCTTGAATTAATAGCACCATTAAAATAAACCTTTACAGATATTTTGGTTCCAATGCATAACCTGTGGGAACTTCACAACTCTTCCAACTGATCAGCAAATACTTGTTAGCCTTGTAATAGAGAACAGCAACTAAGATATTACTGTTTATCTCTCAACAAGGACTTCTGGTCTTCTAGCTACTATGACAATAAGGCTCTTGGCCTTTACTCACTCAATATTTTGGTTAAAAGAATTTTTCTTCTGCCTTCTGCTATGGCATCTTTTCCTCCCTGTCAGTGTTAGGCAACAGTTTCCCCTAGCTGTGCTCTCTGAAATCATCAGTTTCCTGGCTAACTAGTTCTCTCTTTTTTTTTTTTCTTTTTTTTTTTTCCCCCTGCTTGTGAAGGACAAACTATTTAGAGCTCAGTTAAAATCTCACCTGAAATTCTCACTGTATATGGACCTTGTCAGATGAGATAGCAGCATTACCCACATCAGCAGTCATCGACCTGTACAGAAGCAGCATCAAGTGCAGTTAAGGTACACACTTCACTACCAGATTTGACAATTGTTTCTTATCAACTAGATACTACCGACTCTCTGAAAGCTGGTTTACAAGCTGAAAGTGCACTGCAATGGTTATGGTGCTGCCTTTTGCTGTTTCCCACAAAGTATCATCTAAGGTATCCCATCACCCTCTCTTATTCCAAAGTCCCCTACCCCTTTGCATTTCACAGCCCATGGTCCTTGTTCCACCCTACTCTTTTTGCTGCTACTGGCCTTGGATTTCTGTATCTGATGAGAAAAATGTACAAACTGCAGTTTTTCTAAAATTGTTACATTAGATTGGTATTGACAGATTTTTCAGAAGGGCAAAACCACAGATCTGAAATACAGACCTCCTAGCTGCAGACTTCAGTCTGCAGTTCTAGTCTGCAAACTTCAGACCTCAGGCTCTAAACATAGGAGGCTCCATCTTCTCTACAGTATGACTGCAAAGAAGTCTAACAGTTGATGCTAAATCAAATGAATAGGGAGCTCCTGAAGACACTGGCGAGAGGAAGTAAAAGCCAATCTAACATTTGCAAGAGGAAAGAAACATAAAGGGGCTCATTTAATTGTAACTGGTCGCATTTGCAAGAATTCAGGCGAAATGCTTTGTAATACTTACACTACCACTATTCTCCTTTTCATCCCTTTTTGGTACTCTCCATTACAAAGAAATCATTTTGGAAACAACATCACATTTCTCATTTTCCATAAGTTAATTTTGCCTTCTTGAGTGGAATAGGCAGCAGCCTGAGCAGAGTCTAATGCTTGAGTTAGAGCATGGGATAAAACAGGAAGCTGTGCAGAGTCCAAAAGCTCTGATATATAATACAGAAAGTGATGAAGGTTGGAGCAGGAAGATTATATGGTCAGGAGAAAGTTATAAGATTGACCAATTTATTACTATTAAGAATACTAGTCCTATGGATGGCTCCAGAGCCTCAGTTGATCAACGTGACTGCGACAAGAAGAGTCTTAAGTTGCACTGTTTTCAGGATCAGCCCAGAGGGGTATCATGAAAAAAAAAAAAAAAAAAAAAGTGTTTGCTTTCCATTAAGTATCTGTTCAGTAGATGATAAATCTGTTCCAACTCATTCCTGAAATAAATTATTCAAGGTCTTTGGTACCCAGCTGTGAGTTAGGCATAATATCAACATAACCGGCTTTGCATTAGAGGGATACATTCTAGCAAGAGAGGCTTTCAGAGAAAATTGAGTTGATTTTCCAGGACATACAAAAAGAATAGAATTGTTTTCCTGTGTTCATAGAGGAGCAATGACCAGAATAAAACAACCAAGATTTCTGGCATTAAAATGCTGTCAAGAAACAATCTTTGAGCCTGGCTAGTCACAGCCTGCCTTTATCCCATACAAATTGTTGGGTTCGAGTACCATAAAGAGTGCAAAACTTTTGTTAGCTTAAAACCTGAAGCACTCCTAGCTCTGTTCAGAAATCAGCCTTAAGCTTGGCAGCAAAATGAAAAATCTATGAATGAGAAACAAGTTTACATGTATATATATGTTTGTGTGGAAAAGGAGCAGGGAGGGATGAGAGAAGCAATGTATAAGAGCAGTAAGAGAAGGAAAACAAAGGAAATAAATAATCATGAAGAGCCAAGTTCCCAGCTGTGATAAATCATTGTTGTCCCATTAAGGTCAATGCATCCAGACAAATTTTCTGTTTAATATAAGAACCTTTGGCTTCATCTGTGGTACACCAATTGTGTTTAAGTCTATACCAATTATTTTCAAAATTGACTGTAGGCAGAAGATATGATACTCACTCTACAAAACTTCCCTAGTATATAAAATAACATAATTTCATCCAGGCTGAAGCAGACATATCGATTTTTAACAAAGGGGTTAATACCACCCTCAGACAAAATTTGAAAGAGCAGTCATCTCTGTCCCTGACACAAGGCACCCACTGCAGGCAACTTCACACTTTTCTCTCCCTCTGCTAAATTGGAACCTGTGGCTGTGAGGAACATGCAAATTTCTCCCAAACAACCTGCTGCCTACAAGTCAGGGGTGGGGGCTGCCTTGTGCTTTCAAGGCAGGGACTACTTTTTGCTCTGCATTTATACATCATCTTACACTCTGGGATACTGGCTTACCTCTGAGAGGGTGTAGATGCTGCCAGGAGACATATAATTAACATTTTAATATCTTTTATTGCCATCTTTCAAAAAACTAAAACACCTCTGGAATAACTGAGATGTAGTGGGATAGCTCACATGACTGGAGTGTTGTAATGGACAGATACAGACTCTTCAGGAGGCACACATATGGAAAATGAGGAGGAGATTACCCTCTACATAAAGCAGCAGCTCAGATATATGGAGTTCTTGTATGGCACTTGATGTTGGATGAGAGCTTGGGGGCTAGGATCAGAGGAGAAGCCTGTGAGGGTGATATTTGGGTTGGGAGTATGTTATTAACCAGCAGACAGAATGAGGATGGGGATGAAACCTTCTTTAAGCAGCTCAAAGAAGCCTCTGTGCCACAGACCGTGGATTTTATAAACTCAACATATAAAACTCCATGGGACTAGATGGGATGCATGTGAGTGTGCCAAAAGAATCAGCCACTTTCATAACAGAGTCCACTTTCTATAACTGTTGAAAGGTCACAGAAGTCATAGGAGGTCACCAATGACTGGAGAAAGGCAAATGTTGAACCAGTCTTCAAAAACGATCAAAAGAACAAGCTAGTCAACCTCACTGCAGTCCCTGGGAAAATTATGGATCCATTTCACAGCACACAGAAGAGAAGAAGGTGATTAGAAACAGCCACATGGATCAGAGCAGTTCATGCCTGATCCACTCAATTGCCTTCTATGATAAAACAAACAGATTTGTGGACAGAAGTTCAATGGATGTTACTTACCTTAACTTTATCAAGGGTTTCAACATCATGTCCCACAATATTCTTGTATCCAAGTTAGGATGTTACAGACTAGATGGGTAGACAACTGGTTGGATAAAAAGTTGGTTGGATGATCAGCCTCAGAGCATCACTGTTAGCAGGTCATAATCCACCTGGAGACCAGTAGTTAGTGCGGTACTTACTGCAGGACTGTATCCTGGGAGATGTCCTGTTCTTACATCTTTATCAATAACCTGGAGGAGGTACTTGCTTAAAAATTTCAGATGAGACCATAAGATAGGATAGGATAGGATAGGATAGGATAGGATAGGATAGGATAGGATAGGATAGGACAGGATGATTTCACTTGGAAAGGACCTATAACCTTCATCTGGTCCAACTGCCTGACCAATTCAGGGCTGACCAAAAGTTAAAGCATGTTGTTAAGGGCATTGTCCAAATGCCTATTAAACCCTGACAGGCTTGGGGCATCAACCACCTCTCTAGGAAACCTGCTGCGGTGTTTGATCACCCTCTTGGTAAAGAAATGCTTTCTAATGTCCACTCTAAACCTCCTCTGGCACAGCTTTGAACCATTCTGACATGTCCTACCACTGGATACCAAGAAGAGAACATCTCCTGCTTCACTTTCCCTCTTCAGGAAGCCATAGAGACCAATGAGGTTGCCCCCCAGCCTCCTTTCTCCAAACTAGACAAGCTCAAAGTCCTCAGATGCTCCTCATAGCACATTCCTTCCAGCCCTTTCCCCAGCATTTTATTTTTATCAGCTTTCTAAAAGGAACAAAATTAACGGATGATTTGGCAGAAAGGAAAGTTTCTTTCTCGACATTCCTTCATTCTCCTTTTTTCCCCCTTCTTTTCCTTTTCCTTTTTTCCTTTCCCTTTCTCTTCTCTTCTCTTCTCTTCTCTTCTCTTCTCTTCTCTTCTCTTCTCTTCTCTTCTCTTCTCTTCTCTTCTCTTCTCTCCAGACTCAGTTTTCTGCTTAAGGACTCAGTTTTCTGCTTAAGTTTTCTGTAATGACTTTGAAGCACAAAAGGCTTTTAAAGTCACCTTAAGTTTGCTTACTGCACTGAAACTGGGAGCAATTGGTTGATATTTTGCACATGCATTTGCTCACACACACACAAACACATTCATTTTTAATGATACTTTTACCCAGACATCTATAATCAAACATCTGCTTTAATGGGATAAAATCAGGAGACACTCCCAGCCTCTATTAAGCTGAATGAATACTTCAGTGTTTTTACAGAGCTGTTCTTGGAAATAAAGTCTGGTTTGCGAGAAACTGTTTGCAGGACTGAGCCTGATATTTGTTTTGTTGTATTTATGTCATGAGAGCTCTCTAATAGGAAAAGATGTATGTTATATCTACATAATGGCTTTCCTCCAAAAGGGCCATTACATGCTGTAAAATAAATAGTTCTCATTTAATTCCTTTTGTAAATATACACAGTTTGGAGACAATAATAACACAGAGAAAGTAAATTAAACCACAGGAAACCACTGCATCCAAATGAGTTTATGAAACGAAGGGGAAAAAAAACAACCGCAAGATAATGGAAGAGTATCTTGTGGTGAAGGTCCCCAGCTCAGCAAACTCTTTAAGCATATGCTTAATGGAAGAAAGGACTTAACATGGCCCTAAGTATCTTGCAAAATTAAAACTTTAGTTGTGTACAAACATACCAGCAAAAAAATCAGCAACAGCCACAGCAACAACCTAGCTGGATGTGGGATGTTAAAAGCTCACAAAGCCAGTTGGATAGTCCCCTATTTGATAACCCAAGGACTCTTTCAGCTCATTTGGTGACAATCCAAATGAGGAGGCCATGTTGAGTTGGTTTTAACCACTGTGGCCAGTCTTTTCAGGGAACCAGCTTCTTGAGCAGCAGCCTCCATCCAGCATCAATGTCTTTGTTCTTTGTTCGATTTACAACTTTATGTTTACTGTTGTAAAGGGCACATTGCTTGGCCAAGCTCAGTTTACTGATCGATTCAGAGCACTCCATGTCTGTCGCCCCTCCTCTCATTATTTATCATTCCCTCAATATTGCTGTCACCACCATGCTTTTTCAGGAATTATTTTATACTTTCTTTCAAAGCATTGACAGAAGTGTTAAATAGCAGTCTTAACTAGTAGTTCACCTGCCCAGTAACGATCCCAAATTTACAGGAATGTTCTCCCCATTAGTAGCTTTTAATCAATTTAATGCATCCATGTAGATTTTCTATTTTTCTGTGTGAGACTAAGGTAAAACCTTTATCAAAGCCTAAGTCCATCAAACTGATATTGTTCCCCCAATCAACACAGTTTGTAAAGCATCAGGTAAAGTTATCCACTTTTGTTTGACAAGATCTATTTCCAATAATCCAAGGTAGATTAACATTAATTACATTACTGTCCTTTTATCCTCTATCAGTCAAATCCCAGACTGAATGTTCCAGCATCTCCTCTGGGATCAATGTCATGCTGAAAGAACTGTACTTATCCAAGTCATTCTATTTATCCTTTAAAAACATTGGTGTATTCACTTTCCTGCAGTTTCATGGCCTTGCTAACCATCAGTGTTAATGAATCTATGAGTACCTTGGTGCCTTCAAAATTCTTGGGTGCAAATTATCCACTTCTGTACTTTTACAATCCTTTAACTTTTAGTGTTACCTTGCAAGTTGCAACGAGAGCACGTGGTTGTGCCTCAAAATGAACAGCATTACTGTACTATCTCCAAGACTCCTCCAGAGAGACTGGACTTAGTATAAAGGCAGGAAAGGGAGAGACCCCCCTCAGAGCAAGCAGCTGAATACCAGCCATCCCAGCACACTCTCCATCACAGGCTCAAGGAGCAAGGATGTCACAGGGGAGTCCAGAGCTGCTACTGGTACCCAACTCTTTCTTGGCATGAGATAAATCTGTACTCAGTTTTATATATGGAGCAATCTATAGCCTGATCATGAGAAAGCCACATTTCCCAATTCTGGTGCAAATTTTGGCTAAAATGGAGCAGCCTGAGGACTTTCTGAAATTCAGGCTGTGTAAATCAGGGATTGCTGAAGGATGAGACTGATGAACCCCTTATACACTTTAGGAGTGGCTAGGGAACAAGCATGTTGTGATCCCCACTGTGCACAGCTAAGGGAAATATAAGTTGTACCACACGACTCTAGCACAGTTTTCTTACTATATGGTAAACAGGGTGGGACCAGGCACTGGAGTTTCAGCAATAATTATGCTGAGAATAATTTCTTTTGTGGCTTTTTTGTGTTAGTACCATAATGTGTTATCTGGAAAAGCTTAAGAAGTGGGCCCATGTGAACCTCATGGGGTTCTACAGGACTAAATGCAAGGTCCTGCACCTGGGTCAGGGCAATCCCCAGTATCAGTACAGGCTGGGGGATGAGGGCATAGAGGGTAGCCCTACTGAGAACTTGGGGGTACTAAGGTATGAAAAGCTGGACATGAGCCAGCAACGTGTGCTCGCAGCCCAGAAGGCCAACTGTATCCTGGGCTGCATCAAAAGAACTGTGGCCAGTAGGTCAAGGGAGGGATTTTGCCCCTCTACTCCACTCTGGTGAGACCCCACCTGGAGTACTGCATCCAGCTCTGGAGTCCTCAGCACAAGAAAGACATGGACCTGTTGGAGTACATCCAGAGAAAACCCCCAAAAAATCGTCATAAGGATGAAACATCTCTCCTGTGAGGAAAGGCTGAGAGAGTTGGGGCTGTTCAGCCTGGAAAAGGTTCCAGGGAGACCTTATTGCAGCCTTTCAATACCTAAAGGGGTCTGATAAAAAGATGGGGACAAACTTTTTAGCACGACCTTTAGCGATAGGACAAGGGATGATGGTTTTAAAATAAAAGAGAGTGGATTCAAACTAGATTCAAGGAAGAAATTTTTAATACTGAGGTCAGTAAAACACTAGAACAGATTGCCCAGAGAGCTGGTAGATGCCCCATCATTGGTACCATTCAAGATCAGGTTGGACGTAGCTCTGAGCAACCTGATCTAGTTGAAGATGTTCCTGTTCACTGCAAGGGAGTTGGACTAAAAGACCTTTAGAGTTCCCTTCCAACCCAAACCAGTCTATGATTCTGTGATTGTATGATTCTATGTGATACAAACAACTTTTTTTATTTGTTTTTTTTTGAAACAGCCTTGTGAAAACAACAACAGTAAAGAAAGATTAATCCCTCATCTCCACTAAATCATGTCCTAATGCTTCAGGAACAAGTTTTCAAAAAGGACTGAAAGTCAAACACTGTTAAACACTTGCCCAATATGATTTATAGGGGTTTAGTTGCATTACTACTGAGTCAGTCACCTACTAAGTTTGTCTCACTGAATTAACAGTAAGGTAGTGGGAAAACCACAGGAAACATAATAAATACTAAGAATGACAGTGCAAATTAACAAAACATAAAGGGTTTGATTTACACTTTATAATAAAACCTTTTTACTTACCTTTTGAAGCAAATCTTTTTGAGAGTCTTAATTTCTGCTTTGTTATTTAATAAACACAGAGTTGACAAATCATTCATTCTCTTGGCCTTGTTCAGGTTGCATTTGGTCGTATCCAACTAATTCTTTCCTAAATTTAGAAAGAGGCATGCATTTGGCACCTAATTTAATATAAGTGAAGAGGTTCATACAGATAAACCAGCCACTTTGTCAGGGGATGTAGCCTATTCATTTCCACAGCACTTGGCTGATAAATTTTTCCCTCAGAGTGACTGAAAGACAGTGAACCTGTCCCTTGCTTTGTACGATATGCAATACAACGTACTACCATGTAGCTTCCTATTATTCCTCAGGCTCCCATTCCTAACATCCCTTAATTGTAAGGTGCAGAGAAGTGTTGATATGCTACATATATACCCATGATGGCATGTCTGAAGAACTAAATAATTAAAGACACCTCCACCAGAGGCTGAAGAGCAAAGGATTGCATGGGGTATCTGAATTGGTCAGGCAGTTAGACCAGATGATCATTGTAGGTGGCTTCCAACTGAGATCTATTCTATTCTATTCTATTCTATTCTATTCTATTCTATTCTATTCTATTCTATTGTCTGTAAGACAAAATTGGAAAAACAATTTTATTTAAAGCTTTCAGTGAAGTATATGTTGTTTTGCTGCTGTTGTCATTTGCTTGTGTTTGTGGTTTTTTAATATAACTCTCAAAGTTTTAGGAAATTCTAAAGTATGAGATGACTTCACAGTGAAAAATGATGCATTCAGAAAATGTCAAAAGCAGAATGTTTTGCTGCCTTCAGACTTTCCTTAGGTTTGCAGTTGGTGACCATGTGTGATAGGGAGAAACATGCTGTCTTAGAGCATTTTATTCACTTTGAGCAAAATGTTGTTGAAGATGATAAATTCCTGTTGATATTTTTATTCCCCCTCCCTATTTGGGTTTTATTTGACAGAAAATCATATTAATAGGAAATTGCAATCAACTGCAGAAGCAGCCCCATCACTCATCTGCTCTGACACTGGTATTAAGGACCCCCAGGGCCAAATCCAAGAGTTTTACTGCTTCATCAAGGGATTGTTTGAGGTTGCTGTGAGCCTAATCTCCCTGCAGACAAGGTGCTGAAGAAGGATATGCAACATATGCTCAATCCTTTGCATTATAAAAGTGCTCACACCTTTCTCAGTGCAGCATTTTCTAATGAGTTACTGAAATCACCTGGAGCACAGATGCCAAGATTCCTGCACAACTAAGTGCTATAGCTCTGAGCAGAAATCCCAGCCATGTGTGCAATCTCATTTGGTTTATGGAAATATTTGTACAGTTTACGGACACACACACTAAGTTCCTGAGGCTTCTTAGTAACACAAATATCTTGTTACTGTTTGCTCATGGTCCTGAGTAAGAATTACTAAATGGGAGATTTGCTTAACTGTAATGGAAAGAGGATATGAAAATAATAGGTAACAGCAATTTAAAGCAAATGATTCAAAGTATCTCCATTAAAGCATCATCATAAACATCAGAGGAACAGTTATGAAACAAGAGCACAGCACTTTCCTTCTTAGCTGTTCCTTTGTGAGAAAGGAAATGGATCAGGTAAAAGACAGAAAATCTATATCCATTTTTTTCTAAATGGCCTATTATATCAGAGTAACACCTCCATATCATATTAACAATTTTATAGCTTAGCTTATTGAATTCACATGAATTTGATATCTGTTTTTACTTGCTGAACACAACTCATTGTGGGCACAAAAGGCTACAGCATACCTGGTGAAGCTGTATGAAGCCAGCCCTGCTACCTTGTTCTCCTTCAGGCTCATGCCCTTCAGTGGAGCTTTCCAGCACACAGTGATCTTCATATCTCATATGCAGATGATCTTGGCTGTTTCTTCCATGGCAGCAGGACTAGGCATGGGGAGAAAATTTGCTTCCTGTGGGAATTGCTGGGCAGTGCATCACCCTGTGACTCTCCAGCAGCCACCAGATGCAGAAACCAGAGCTTCAGCTGCAGACAGAAACGCTCTCAAATGATTGAATGAATTCAGATTTCAGTAAACAAGGCCCCAAACTACACCCTTCATAATCTAGATTTATTAAGACTGAAGAGCAAATTTCAGATACACTCCCAGTGGCGAGACAAGGTCTGGACTAAATTAATCGCTGCACATGCCTCAAATTCTATGATTCTATGATTCTATGAAATTGTATTAATAACAACCACTCTGGACTCATTAATAGCAAAAGGATGGGTCTGGATGATGCATGGGAAGCCCCTTGTCTGCCTTACATGTACGGACATCATGGGGCAGCATTAGTCACTTTTTCTGCAGCCATAGGCTTAAAATAATCCCATTTACATGACCTTGCACGTCATTTCATTGTGAAAGAGTTTGATGGAGAAAAGGGGGAGAAACAGGAGTATGGAATCCTTCAAAGCTGTTCCTCATACAGAAGTTCTGACCAGATTTGTATCCAGAACATGTTGATAGCTGAGCTCCCCCTCCATTTCACCCAAAGAAACTCTCTAAACCTTCACAGTGGGATCCTCACTCTGACTGAAATACAAAATAATTCAAATTCCCCCATCTCTTGAACAACAGAAGCAGTTCTGTTCAAGTGATTCTAGCAGATAAAACATGAGTACTGGCCTTGGGGAGATGTCGTGTGGAATGCTGTGAAACATATCTCTACTTTAAAATATAAAGACTTGTCCTTTTTACTTGCAAAACAACCTCCTGCAAGCAAGCTGTGTCATACTGGAAACTGTTAACTCCATAGCTCCCCATATTAATCCTGATACAGCCACCTAGTAAGACCTATGTGAAGTAAGGAAGCATCACTGCCCCTGTTCTTCAGTGAAGAAACAGAGCCACAGAAGTATTAAGAGCAAAATTTCAAAACCTTTGACATAAGGAGCCCTTGGTCACCTTTCTGACTGTAAGTTAGATTTCTGATACATTAGATATTTCTTGTAAATATGACCCAAAAGAGCTTAAATACTTAGGAAGTCTGTGAGAGAAACACATTGAGTCATGCCCTGAGTGCACCAGTGGGCTCTTACTCCCCAGAGAAGCCTATAACCATTTTTCTGTGCAATCCTTCTCTTCAAGCTCTTCTCCCATTCCACTCCCAGGGGTCTGGCTGCCTGTGTTCGTGGTCTGCTCCCACATGATGCCACCTGTAATCTTGGATCAGATTTCTTTGAAATCAGCAAAGTTTGAAAAAGAGGTGCAAGAAGTTTCCAGACCCTCCATCCACATCCCATGCCAGTCCCACTGTCACAATCATCTCTTCTTTGCTCACAGCTTGGCTCTACTCTTGCTGTTCCCTGACATATAGATGCCAAAGCTAATCGGTGCCAGTTACAAGCTTTACATTCTGCTGGATGAGATTGGAAGCATAATAGTGAGAAAAGAAACAGATGTGTTTGAGAAAGAATTTAGGATGGTTTTTCCAACATGTTTGAGACTGCCACAGAGAGACTATTAGTAAGAGAAGACTAATGGCATGCTTAAAAAAAGCAAAAAAAACCCAAAACAAACAAACAAACAAACAAAAAAAACAACAACACAGAAGGGATATTTAAATGGAATATTTAAATGACAGTGAAAACAAGTGGAAGAAGAAACAGTTCCTTTCAGGATCTGATGAACAAAAATGGCAATGCAAAGAGGAGGATGGAAATAGCCAGGCAGGGCTGGAGAAATGACAAAGTGGCACCACTTATTTTAGCAGGCTGGCTGTGTCACAAAATCACACCCCGGGAAAGTACATGTCTGTGGCAGGGCATAAAGGTCACAAGAAGGTTCAGAAAAGTACATGGTGATCACTGTTTTACTGGAGCTTCAGTAAAATTCATTATCTCCATGGAAACATCTGAATTTTGCTAAATCGAAACATTTGGAAGAGAAAAATATTTTGTTGGTATTTTCAGACCATCTCAACAGGATATCTGTCCTCATTAACAATTACCCTGTATTCCCTTTCTCTTATATCTGATTTGAGTACTATGCATGTGCTGGCAAATAAAATGTCCTGTTACTCTAACTGTTACTCTAACTTAGCAAGACTTACTAAGTCTTGCTCATCTCTGTTATTCACCAAAAATCCATAGTGGCTTGTCCTTAAAGCCTGATGGCCTCTGGCACTCCCCACACACTAGCTGGCCTGAGTCAACTAGTGCTTACTAATATGTTATCAGTATGGGACTCAAGTGCTAGATCTTGGGTTTATAGTCTGTTTATTTCCAGACTTTTCCCTGCTGGAACTAGCCTTTAGCTAGCCTCTTGTCTACATGAAAAAAAGGAAAATGCCCCATTGAACCAAGCAAAGACCATCACTCCCCACGGGGTACTCCACCCAGATAGCTGGGTCAGCCTGAGACTCATTCAGTTCCCAGTTGCACTCTTCTTTTCTTGAGCAAGGACAAAAGTGGTCCCCACTGAGGCGGGCACCGGTGTCTCTGGATTGGTGTGCCTGTAATCAACACCCTGCTCCCAGGTCCATTTTCAGCTGCTGCAGTCTGTCAGGGTTCATGCTGCAAGTGAGTTTTTAGTCCTATCTTCTTCAACTTGATCTATTTGCTGTCTCAACAGGGTGCAGGACATTTGCTTCACCTCTGTCTAGACACCCTTCTCATGCACCAGCCACAAAAGGCAGTATAATTTCATTCCAACCACATAGATCCCATCTCAGTGGCGCCTGTTAGTGCTACCTGCTATCTGAATCCCCACGGGCCTTTCAGAGTCCTGCCTTTCTGTCTCAGGAGTTACTTTATTAAACCCAGATACCTCCCTCCATTCCCTTGCATCTGAAAGTCATTCACCTTCTGTCCATTTAACTACACCACAACAAAAGACTGCATCTCACACCAGAGATGCAGTCTTTTGGCCTAGGATATTATTTCTGATTTACTTGCCATCATTGGGGAATAAGTCTCACCAGCACACTTTAGCTTGGCATGTGTATGCTGATCATATACTAGTATCCACTGAAATTGCCTGTTCCTGAGGTGCCCTCGGGGGTGTCTGGCTCTCTGTCAGATATTCACAGTTGGATGAGCAACAATTTTCCAGAAGTGAACATAGCAAACTGAAGCCACTGGTTCCAGGCAGCTACATATGTTGACATTTCAACCCAAAGCTAAAATCTGAAGTACATTTCTTTTATTTTTCCAAGGAAGCTATGCTCTGGTGCTGCCTCCAAAATGCAGTATGATAGGTATCTTTCACACAGTCCCGTTCCTCAGACTCGCCTGCCAATTTTTTATTAGAAGGTGATGCCTTAGTACTGCTGGGTTTGCTGCTTGTGTTGCTAGACTGACAGCACTCAGTACTGCATTAACTACTGCCCTTGAAATGGCAAGAAGAAATGCATTCAAAGCAGGAAGAAAAGAGAAGGAGAGTTGGGGCAGAAAAGATTCAGTAAGGACTGGCTCACATTCACTTAGACATCACTCAACCTTTGTCTTCATACCCAGTCAAGGGAATCTGCATTATGATTTATGTCACTTTAAAGCAGATGTCTAATTGCATACATCATCCTCTAAATTGCTTCTTTCTGTTAATTGACTGAAAAAGGAGATAAAGTAAGATAAAATGATTCCTGTCTCTGGGAGGAAGGACTCAAGTACTCAGATTGATCCCACTCTACGTGTCTAATTTAAACAAGTTTCAAGGCTTTCTTCATATTCAGACACAGTATATCCCTACGTAGAATCAGTTCTCCTTAGAAGATACCCACTGGGAGCCTAACCGGTAACAATACACTGGACACTCACTTGACACCTGACAAAGATGACATACAACCTTCCATTCGCTTCCCTGTCCTTCTTCCCTGTCTCTGTGTCAGAAGTGTGGGAATATAAAATACTAGTGGAGATGTAGGTATGGGGGTAACTAATGTTATCTACAACAGATTGCCACCAGCAGCTGCTCTGATCTGCATGAGAGGCAATCATGATGCATAGGTTTCCCCTGTTCAGGGTACAACCTTTCCATTACACATTTATATTCAAGTCTGGTCCCTGTTATGTGTCTCAAGGGCATATCAGCACCACTGTTCAAAGTTTTCTAACATATTAGAAGTGTTTGATCAAGTGTTAGCTCAATCTTTCACATGCCTGTCACTATGTTCCTTCAAGTCCTTTAATCAGAACGGCTTTTTATTTTTTTCCTGTTATCTACCAAGAATAAGTAAGTTTGCTTTTGTCTTTTTAGCCTGGGGTTTATTCAGTAGAAATCAAAATAGACTGAAACACAAGTAGAATGTGAGACCCACCATCTATTTCTAGAGTGTCTTTGCTATCTCTGCTCAGGTGAGAGCTCAAGTTCACCATGTCTTGTGCTGCCAGCCAGCCCCATCCACACGACATCTGGAATTGCTTTCCTTATGTTAAACACAGTTGGAAGGTACTGTCATACCCCATCTCCCAAGCTGATTTTTTTTCTTTGCCTACAAGCAGCTTCTTATTCTTGAATGAAAAACTGGAGGATTTATTCAGAGGAAGCTCAGATGTTTTTCTGCCTTAAAATAACTAGACTCATAAATAAAGCAGAACTGTGCCCTGCGAATTAGATAGTGCTGCACAGTATGCGATTGCAGGAAATGGATTAAGGCCTCTGTGGCCTTGGTGACCCTCTCTGTTGCACAGTTGAAGTGTTTGTGTGCAAATAAGCCTAAGGAGGCACAAAGTTCTCCTGTCAGTGACTTTTCTTCTGTAAGTGTAAGTGATTCATCTGACCTATCCTATTTCTCTTCTTTATGACAACATGAAGTGTGTCTGGATCAATGGTGTGACTCTTCTCAAGATAAAGATGACATCTAAGATAGGTCAGATGAGCCATTCCCTAAACACATCTATTTCTCTCCTTTGATTTAAAAGGATGTCACCTAAAGTTAGGTGAAATCAATCTTGGCAAAAAGGTAGACCCCAAAACAGAGAAAGTAGAGTTTGGGAGTCATACGGCAGTTCAGGGGTGAATAAGGAATAAAAAGCAGGTTTTGTTTCTGTCCATTGTGATATTTCTGTCCCATTGAACCTATTCTCCTCAGGGCTCATCAGTAAACCACATATTCAGAGCCTGATATTTGTGTTGAAAGGCCAGTGGCAGAAGAGACACTGAAACTGCCTTTATGCATCATAAAGAAGCAATAAGGGGTGCAAACTTCTTTTTCTCATTTCAGCTTTGCAGTTCACCATAAAAGGGAAAAGCTCCCCATAGTGTACATAGCATCCAGAGTTCACAAGAGCACTTCTTGTAAGACTTGACAGAACAGTGTGATCTCTAACAATCTATGTCAAGAAAAAAAAGCCTCATAAAATTGTCTAGGAGAAACAATCAAATCCTAATGAAATTATAAGAGGCTGCAAATAAGATTGCCAACAACAGCCATGTAGTCCCAGTCCTACGCACTCTTAGGAAAGTTGCATTGCAATGGTCTTACTTCTCAAGGCTTTGTTTCCAAATAAAGATCTTGGCAGGAGGAATATATGCTTTACTGATCTAAAACTGATTAAATATTTGTCATCTGGCAACCCAGGGAAATAGAGTGGGAATTCCAATGTGTGTTTTACTTGTGTTTCACAGATCTCTGCACTCCTTTATGCTCCATTGAGTGGCCAAGCCTACAACAGGGGCTGTCAGTGCTGAGAGCTGATCAGCAGGATACATAATTAAGAATGCACAAGCCACTAGCCAAATGCATTCAGAAATTATAACGTGTCATTTAGTATCTTCATGGGTTTCTGTTCACTTGAGTTCTTGCCAATAGTGTGACACCATTGCCAAACTGTGGCCAAAACCAGCGTGAGTGCAGCTCAGTGATGGGACTTGTCTTGGCCCAGTTATAGCAAGAGGCAGAAGTAAACATTTGTGCAGCATTATTTTTGTTGTTCCTCTTGGGGTTTGGATTTTTTTTCTTTGTTTTCAAACAAAATGTAATATTTTTCAGGAGAAGAATAAGGTCTCCCCTCAGTTAACATCTCTTACCTGCATACATTCCTCTTGGTATGGGTTTTACCAGGATGGCATAGCCATGTCTTTAGTCCCTGATAAGTTTTCATCTCATCTAATGGTATTCACAGTGCAAGAATAAAAACGCCAGAGGTTTAGCAGACTTCAGTTTGCTTGCACCTCAGCTGTATCTGGAGGCAGTTTCGTAGCAGTGTTTAACAGCACAGGGTAAGAGCTACTGTTTGTGATAATTCACTCCCTCCATTCATGATATAGAAATATGGTTTTCCCTTCTGAAAAAACTCCTTCAGCCCTGTCCCATAATCCTGCTCCTCCTACAAACACTTGAAAACTTATCACAGACATCAATGCATATAGAATAAGGAAGAGACATTTGTAAATTAAATTAGAGCATCACCTTATCTCAGTGCAGAATAAGGTAAATTTGACGTCAGTTAGTTCCTTAGTCTAAAGCTTCTTCCTAATACTACCCCCCCCAGGGGGGAAGGAAAAAAAAAAAAAAAAGTAGAATATGTATTTGGGTTATGCTGGCATATGCTGAAGATTTCCCAGAGCTGTACCTAAGTGTGAAATAACAGCAAGAAACAACATGTTAGGTTGCCTGCACAAAACCAGCTCAATCAGACTTGTTTTTCAGAGCTGTGTGGTGCCATCTGCTACAAACACACCCCCAAAGGCTGTGGTTGACTTGCAGTTGGAGGGAATTTTCCTTCTGTGTCGCTGTTAAGATCTCCTCCTTTCCCACCTGGCAGCCACCCTGCAGGTGCAAGATGTCTATATGAGACTGGTAATAGCCCAAAGGGGGTAAATTAGGGAGCAGCGTTACCACTCCCAGAAAAGGTCAAGTACTGGCTGCTGATGAACTGAGATGCATGGAAGGAGGAATTATGTTCCAAAATTCAAAAATGACTTGCTATTCTCCACCCCACTGATGAGGATTAGATTGACTAAATGTATATTGCTAAGGAGTATAATATACTCCTTAGCATGTAAACCCATGCTCAGGAGCATGGGTTTGAACTTCGGATGCCAGGAGCTTCCCTGAATGAATCCTTTAAAATGGTGATTTCAATTACTTCAGTCAAACAGGAATCATATTTTTAATATATTAGGGATTTCAGTTATCTGCAATAGTTCACTGTAGCAGATGGTGAGATGAAAAGCAACCCTTGCCTTGATATTGAGCAATGCACTGGATGTGATTCAAACTTGCACTACATTTTAACAGTGACTAAAATGCACTTAAATTCAATATCCTTACCAGAGCAACAAGAAAACAGTACAGTAGAGCTAAACTCCAATAGACAGCTTCAGTAAAAATGAGGAAGCTTGTTAAAAAGTTATAACAGGCAGCTAAGGGAATTAAAACCTTTTAGGCAGTATGGAGACTACTGAAGGATGCAAAACTGGAAGCACAGCACCAGTGAATATCCTCCATTAAGAAAGCCTTGAAAAAGGATAAAAGGAAACCAGTGTGACAGCCCACCAAAGAAAAAGGGTTTATTAGAATCAGGAAGGGCTCATTCAACAGACTGAAACTGTACTCAAACCAAATATAATAATAAAGATAGTAGTAAAGTATCATAAATTCTTTTTAATAAACACTAAATAAAATCAGGCAGATGAAAAAATTATTTGAGAAACAAACAATTAAAAGATTAACACAAATACGAATTTATTCTTCCAGTACACCAGGAGCACGAGGCCTGCCCAGAGAGTCTGTAGGACCAGCTGATGATCTCAGTAGACAAGGAGCACTCAGGGAAGACAAAGCCATTGCCAGGCAGCTAATCAATTCTTTGTGCTGATGTTTGTTGTAGAAAAAACTAGGAAAAGTCTTGCATATGCTTTGGTAGCCTGTAGGTATGTCTGAGACTGAAATAATCATAGAAGAGGTGATGGTACAAATAAGCAAAGTGAACACTAGCAACTGACCAGGGCATTCACTCCTCCTAAGGGAACCCAGTGATGAAATAGCTGAATTACCAATGGCAACATTTAACTTTTCACTTAAAGCTTCCTTGGGAACTGAAGGATGTAGAGGGTGGAAAATAAAAGGATCTCAGAGGGACCTGGCTCACTAACAGCCTGAAAGCTTGATAGCTGCACTAGGCAAGTTAGCAGGAGCTATAATAAGGAAAACAAACAGCAATCTTAGATTCAATGTGATTTGTTTCAGATTTGACTCCCCTCATATTTAAGCACTAGTTGGGTAGTCAATCCAGACACTGCTGCTGTTTTAGCCATTGCACCAGCACTAGTGGCTGCTGTCCCTATGGCAGCAAAGGGCTGGAAAACACAACACAACTGGCTGAACCCCTTGAACCCAGTGGTCTTGATACAGTTTTTAGGGACAGGTTTTTGGGAGCAAATCCCTCCACCTCAAGGTTTTGCAGGAACTGAGCACAGAGGCTTGGTGAGCAGCAACAGGATGCACTGCTGGGATTAATAGAATTTTTATCTCAATTGATATAGCTACTTTTATGTTCTTACACCCCTGTGGCATTTTGCACTGGCTGTTTGCAAAGGTCCAAGCCTGCACTTTGGTGTTTTTTTAATTCATGAGAGCAGAACTGCTGTTTCTTCAAATTAATATGGGATATAAGCGTTTCTGCAGGTAGCACATCAGAGAAAGAGAAAAAAAAAAAAAAGCTCAAGAGAAGCTAAAGTTTCAGGAAGTGCTTAGTGCTAGTCTAATTCTGCTTCTTTTAAAACCAGGCAAACTTCACTGCAGCTTTTTAGTTCTCAGCTGGGTAGTAGAGAGTTTATTTGTGCTGAGAGCTTCAGCAGTGCTACAGGGCAGCTCTGCTGGAATGTAGACATGTACAGAAATGACCTCTCCACTCACCCCTGGTATGCAGCACAGCTCTGAAGTAGTTTTCTGTTTGGGCATGTTTGATATCCTGGCCTGTCCAGACTGTTTCTGGAGATATTGATTTAACAAATCACAAGACATAGGGTCACCATCTGAAAGCAGAAACACAAAAGTCTTTTGTTTGGCTGTTGAAAAGACTGAACATCTCCTCATGGTCAACCTCTTTGGAGTTGTATCTCCTCCATTTTGCTGGCTGCTTCTCACCCCGGCAGCACAGATCTCCCACAGCATGAAAAGTTGAGCTACAGCAAGGAAGGCAGCAATACCATTCATGGACTAGCCAAGTAAGTAATAAAGACTGCTGTTGTGCAGGGTTACAAACCTGCCCACAAAGCAGCAAACACTGCTGTCTGGGAGAAAAATGAATCCTTACGGCCCTATTTGTTCCACCCTCTTAGAAGCCAATGTGCTGGTTTGTGGAAATGTATAACTCAATGCTGAGAAGCAGAAATCTCTAGAGCACTGGTCTCTGCAATTTTACTTCTCCCCTTAAAATTCATGTTTGCCTCGGATCAACATTTTCAACAAAAATATGTAACAAAAAAATCCCAAAGCCAGACTCCCCCCGCTCATTTTAACTTTCAACATACAGGCACAGAAATATTTGGAGCTTCTGATAGTAACCCCACGTCTCTTGATAAATTGATGTGACCAGAAACAGTATGTCCGGGCTTGCATATCAGATACACCAAAACAGACAACTACATTGGAGACTTACTAGTTATTTCACACAGAAAGGTCTTTTTAAATTCTCTCTATAAGTGTCTTAGCCACATAGATTTTGCAGCCTGATAGTGAAATGAATGATAATGGAACAGAATCAGAAATTGCTATTGCTAGTGAATTTTGCATGGTGAGTGCTAACATATCACAGTGATGGGCAGCAGCACCAGCTGCTGAGACTGATGGACAGACCGATCACCCTGAACTGAATGTAGCAGGAGGACACAGCTTGTTCATTTGTAATTCAGGACTAATACACTCCATCCTCCTCCAAAGCACAGGGACTGCACAGAACACCAGCCCTCTGTCATCATTGGGATGCACGATGCATCTGCCTTGGAGAAAAATCCTTGAAAGAAGCACTTTTCATGTCTTTTCTGCAGTTTCCTCCAGAATGAAAATCACTTCCTTGGTTTTGTTTTGAAAGAAAAATGGGCTTTTTTGTATGGATCAGCAAGTGGAAGAGTTGCCTTTCTTTTTTCCTGCTTACTGCTAGAATTGGTTTTATCTGTTTATTAGCTAGCTTCCTGTGGCCAATTTCCATCTAGGCAGAGACCTAACAAACACATGAACTGACGCATATGTAAGGTATAAAAATATGAAACCAAATTCTGATCCTACTTTTGCCATAATAAATCAAACCAACTCCTCTGACTTCAGTAGAGAACTGTCCTTGTCACACAGCTATCATCTCCTGTTGCAAGAAATGGTAATGCAGGAGATAGTAGGGGAGATCTACAATTGATAGATTCTTCTGCATCCTAAAAGTGATGATCCATTGGGCTGCAACATCCTACAGGATATATCTGTCTTTCATTAACTGCTTCTGCTAAGAAAATTTATTTCAATTGTTTTCTAAACCACTGTGACTTGCCAAATCTCAATAGCATAAAGGCAATTTCAACTAAGGATTTGCCATTAGGACCACATAGCTGCACCACAGATTTAGAGACTCCAAGCTTGCACACATAGTTGTATATTAGGAATCATTCACAGTTTTAGCATTTGGGGGGACTGGAGTCTTATTGGTGAGGAATGCATGGTTTGGAAAATGGATCTGGATTTCAAACACCAACCAGCCTTCAGGTACGATCAGATAACGTGATGGTGTGACAAGAACGTCTGGATGTGGTGGCTAGATTCTCTTTGACGCTCTGCAAGTAGATATGGCATGTCACATAACTATTTCTTTGTAGCAGCATAATGGGAAAAATAATATTCTCTTTTTACAGCAGAATCAGATCTGGAGCTGAAAAGCTTACAGCATTATTTTTTAAAGCTGTGTAGTAGTTTATGATTAAAACAGCCAATAAATATGATCTTTTTCTTCCTGGCGTTTCCCTTCTCACACATGCCAGCCCTTTGTACAGCCATCCACTTTGAATCCAGACTCCTTAAAAATTAATCAATATTTAACCCTGAGTTCACTCAATTATTCATTTAAACAACAGCCACATATTAGTGTCAATAAAAAGCCACAGAAAAGATGGAGAAAGAAAGAAGGAAAGAAAGAAGGAAAGAAAGAAGGAAAGAAAGAAGGAAAGAAGGAAAGAAAGAAGGAAAGAAGGAAGGAAGGAAGGAAGGAAGGAAGGAAGGAAGGAAAGAAAGAAAGAAAGAAAGAAAGAAAGAAAGAAAGAAAGAAAGAAGGAAAGAAAGAAGGAAAGCTGTTTGAAATCCTCATAAACAATGAAGAAAAAAATGTAAGGGAAAAAGATGGCTCACCCATAAAGATCATCTTGCAGATCAAAAGCAGAAGTCACAGATGTGTAAGTACACTATGATTTCAGCTTTATAACTCCATTTTCTGCAAATTATGCTCTGAGCTCAGCTACAGAAATCCTACAGTCCAGCTGAAGGCCAACAGATTTGCGCAGGGCCAGCTTGACCCAAAGAACTCCTGTTACTAGTTATGATGAACAGGAAGAGGTCTCCAGTTTGACTTCCAGATTTGAGTCTGAATTGGGACTTGATATTTGGCAGAAATTAATAAATAAATCTTTCCCTCACAAGACAAATAAATTCACTGAGATGTCTGTGAAACACCAACCCATACATTTCTATTTTGCAATCTACTTCCTCCCGCCCTCCAGAGTACTAGTAATGTGAATATTGTCCACAACACAGCAAGCAGTGCTTATGGGAGCCTCTCAAAATTATAGCTCTCCCAAGTAAAGAACAGTCATACCAAAGAAAAATCACACATACACAAATATACATACACATCTTACTAGCTAACCATCTTTAAAATCCTCTGAGCAGTGGCATTCACAGTGCAAAACACCTTGGGACATCTCCTCCACCATAAGCAACATAGCTTATAGACACTGCAGAGCCTTTTATCTGTTGCAGATTTCACCAAACCTGAGGCAAATTAACCGAATCAATGAGGCTTGGTTGCTTCTTTTATGGATTCAGAAGTGTTGCCTGTTTCTCTGAAGAGTGTTTCCATCTCCACCCTCCAAATGATGACAAAGTTAATCTCAGGCAGCACCAGTGCAGTTTGTGTCCATGGGAGAGAGCAGCTAGATTCCCACATCTGGCTCCAAATTAGCTCTTCCAACATCTGCAGCTCCTAACTGGATCTGACATTAGCGTACAGCAGAAACACATCCCTCTTTTCAGCACTGTATATCAGAGCACCAGCAGATGACAGCTGATGGTTCACACACACCACTCTGTACAGTAACAGCAGTATATATGGATCAGAGTTCAACTCCACAGCTTTTCTGGTGTCAACATTATCACTTGATATAAGCCCCTGAGTTTTTATGTGGTGGAAATTAGTGATATAACATTCAAATCCACACTTCACAGCAGACTGGATGAACTTACACCCACCAACTTGTTTCCATTCTTAAGCATTACTATGTCACATAAATAGTGAAAATGAAATTGATAAATGTGAGCTCTTGTTTAGCTTCAGGGTCCCCTGTTAAGGCTATCTCAGGGAAATAATAAAGTAGTCTAGAGTTAGAACTTATTTTTTCCTACCAAAAAATATATATTTACACTGTTTAACTAAAGGAGACATTATTATCGTGGGACACCAAGATAGATTCTTTCAATTATTTTTACTATTTTACCACAGACTGAAAGACTGAAAGCTTGTTTGAAGTCAGTAGAAAATATTTTTCTTTTCTCTTTGTTGCCATTTTGTTTTGTGGTTTGGTTGGGTGGGTGTTTTTTGTTTGTTTGTTGGGGTTTTTTTTTACATTTTAGATGTTTTTCTTGTACTTTGTAACATTTTTTTTTCCTGGAAATATTTTTATACTGTCTGTCCTAGAGCCTAGGAGCAGAAACCAGATTTACCAGTGAAAGCTTGAGTTGCCTCTTAAAACAAACCAGGAATATGATGTTCCAGTCACCATTCACTGGAAGAATTAATCCTTTTTTGTGGGATGACACCTCCAGCAGTAATTCTGGAAATCAAAATCCAAAAGTTACTTGACTGAGCAAGATTTGCTGCTACTCTAATATGTAACTTCTCTGTCTCTGATCTTTGCCTCAATATATTTTTGTCAGATACTCTCAAGGATGTCTGAACCCACAAAATATAGATACCATTCAGAGGATGCTTGTGAAAACACCTGAGCAATGGTGAATTTTGGCCAATTTCTTCCAATACTTCAAAAAGTTAAGATATGGTCTTTGCTCCCCTTGTGTGAAACCATTAACCTTCTTTGTCTGACTGCATTGGCATTGCTCTGCTTTCTGCCTCTGCTACCCAAACCATTAGTCTCCCACATTTATTAGCCACAGACAACTGTGTCAGAGCCACCCTCTCAGTATCTCGCTCACAGCTGTATAACATCAGCATTTACACAGCTGGTGCTTATGAGTGTCTCTTGAAAGCCCAGATCCCCACCAGGATTTATTCTTAGACCCACAAAGATAGTTCAGTAAATAATTCCATCAAAATCAGTGAGAGTTAGATGTCTAATTCCTATCTGGACAACAGTGTGCCTTTGTGAACCTGGGTCTTGGCCCACACACCAATGTCATTTGGAGTAAAGAGTACATCCCTTTACTTTTCTTTTTTTATGAGACCAAATTTAAGATTGTTTTATGATGGGAGTTCAGTGTTATTAGTCCCTTTACTTACTTTCCTTTTACTAGTCCAAATAAATCTGGTAAGAAGCTGATCTCTTCTAAAGGTTGTAAGTTCCCAGGGGTGGATTAATTAAATTTTCCAAAATACTTATTATAATTATGTTTTGTTCAGAGATTAGTTGAGCTATCCTCTTGGGATCAATTATGACTCATCCTGAAGCCGGAAGCAAAAAAGTTTTTTGGTAAATCCTATTGCAATGAGTACCAGCTGCTCCACACAATAAAGTAGCTCTTTCCCCATATTTTAACATGCTAGTGAAGTTATTAAAACATTGCTCTTGGTCATTCTTCAGCATTTTGCACAAAGCACTTGAAGGTCGGTGTGGCTGGCAGTTAGAGAATGGGATATGCAAAGGAGCTCTCAAGGAACGATGGTCCAGGTGCAGGAGTCTGTTTAATAAGAACGTGTGGTTTGTGTAATACAAATTAGTAATGTTCAGCATTTTCTGACAAAGAAGCAGTAGCTTAGAAGGTTAGAACAGAGCAGTAGAAAACATGTGAAGGGCTCATTTCTGACTATCTCAGCATTTCCTACCTTCAATAACTCCAGTGGAAGCAGCTTACTCATGTCCTACTCCTGCAAAAAAAAAGAAGGCAGAAATTACTATTAACTTCAGCATAAGCAGGTTGGTTTAGAGTCTTGATTCTCAAGCTCTGTTTTTATGGACCACATAACCCCCTCTTGATTTCCAAAAACTCCCTTAAAATCACATATAAATGGTATCTAATACTTTAGCACCTAAATTCTAGCTTCCTGTGATGCTCTATGGGTGGGAAAACTACCAATAGTTTGAGCACTGAGCACAAACACCTTTTGTTCTTGTTTAGAAATTACCAACATCTTATCCAAGCCTGCTACACAGAAGCAGTGAGTTAAAATGCTCACAAGCCAATGGTGTCCAAACTCTTTCCATCCCCATCACAGGACTAGCACAGGACAGTGGGTCCAAGCATATGTCACAGCTGAACCTATGTTGCTCAACGATACTCAGGTTTTGCTTTTATTTTTTTAAGGCTTTTACTGTCTGAAAAACTTTGTACGTATCTGTATGCATTTGATATCTTCTGCTTTTAAAAGGTGATCCTGAAGATCAGGAGAGGAAAAGGAAAGAGCAAGTGGTTCTACAACTTCTTAAAGCAGCACTACCTTACTTCTCTAGGTCAGTAGATCCCTTGACACCTTTCAGTGGGAGTAAGGATGGATGTAGAAATTTCACATACACAGATGGACATAATGCATACGTAAACTCACTCTTTGCCACAATTCACAGGTCTTTTAGAAGGCAATTCACAGGTATGGACTATGGCTCATGTAGGGAATTGCTACGACTCAGTGGCATACTGGCTGAAAGCCATCAAGGTATGTCTGCGTAGGCCTGGCATCCACTCTCTCCTTCAAGCTGCTGCAAGACAAGCACAACTGGAGCTAAATACCATTTGACTGGACTCCAAACCCTCTTTTTTTTATGATGCACTACAAAGGAGTATCGTGCTAGAGTAGGTAGCAGACTGATAGCATCACACTCTGGCACATGCCATATTTAGGTCAAACAGCCACCTTTACGTACCCCATTTACTTCACCCAGATGGCTTGGAAAAGAGTAACTAAAGTCAATAGAGCAGTCAAAGGGCTTCCCCTTCCAGTTGTGTCTTTCAACAATAATGTAATTTGCAACCAGCTATGAATTTGGATACCCTCAAGAAATGACATTAAACAAGGTAATTTCACAGAAAAGTGAAGAGCTTCACATCCTGTCTCATTCTGCATTCATTGTCCATCATTAATTCTCCATAACTGGTTTAGTGAACTTGATGATTAGTTAAATTTACAAGAGAAGCGTGCTTTAGGGAAAAAGGTATTTTCCATAGGGAATAGTCTACCTGTGGCCAGAGAAAGCAGATTCAATTCTCAGGAATTATCTCTCCCCATTGCAAAAATTACCTTTGCTTTTTATTCATTGTGACAGATCTCCTTTCTGAATCAGTTAAACACCTATTGCAAAGAAAAAAAATCTTGTGGGTGATTTATTTTGTGATACTTTGCACAAGGAAAGGATTTATCTATCAACTTGTATTGTGAATATCATCAGCCAATCAGCAATAAAAGGTAAATCAATAGCATGAACCAAACAGATCAATAAAAGATGGAGCAATTAATTTTGCTCAAGACACTTTACAGGATACCATTTGCCTAACAAGAAGCAAACACAATTACATCAATAACTTCTTAGGGTTAGAAAGGCCTGCTATAAAAAATAATTGAAAGTAATTATAAACATCAGATTTCCGAGTCTGCAAAGATTAAAGCATTGCAAAATTTGATCTCTCCTGTGAAAAGCTCTTTCTTCAGCAACTGAAGAGTACAGTAAGCAGGAAGGAGGAAAAAATACCATTTCCCTTACCCAAAATTCAAGCTAGACAGCTTGAGAGACTGTGTTTAGAATACATATGATGTATTAATCTTACCAACATGAGAGATGCATCATTTAGTCTTTACTGAAAGTAAGTCTGTTATCAAAGTCATTTCTATCCTTATAGAGCTCAGGCCACCATGTTACAAATACTGTCAGCTGTCTGCAACTAGCCCTGCTGGCCTGGGAAATCTCTATGTCAGAGGGTTTCCTCATGGGAAAAAGAGTCCTGCTCACAATATCAGCTGCAGAATCAACGTCTAAGTGGAGCTGGATGCTGTTATCACACCACGTGTCTGCTGTAGGCTTGTTTCTGAAGGACACCAATGGCTCTCAAACTCCTCAAAGCTACACAGCTGCAGCAGTTGGTTGACAGAGCATCGGTATAAATTTATTCAGTCTAATTTTTCAAGCAAAGACACATGGCAGACTGACAGCCCCTTCCCCTAGAGCAGTACCTGGTTATTTTGCTTCCCATGGATTGCACGAACACATAAGCGTTCAGTCAGTTCACAATATTATCTGTACCAGGTCTGCACATGATGGTATACAGGCAGGGATGCAGGCAGGCAGATCCCACTGGATATAAAAATACAACATAAGCTACTAAAGAAGGGTGAATCAAGCTAAAAGGACATTGTCACTAGCTCCAAAAGTCCCTACCCTATTTGGGACAAAACCTGAATAGGGCATCCCTCCACTCTTCACTATGTTCTTGATCAGCACCATGCCCTTAGAAATCTTTTGAGGCTTCCACTATCCAAGTAGGGGCTAAAGAAAAGCTGGAAAGGCCTGAGAAAAGGTGAAGTTTAATAAAAGTATCTGTGCGACTCAAGGGATGGAGAGCTTGAGAGTGTGACTGATAACCAATTAAATGCAGGACTAATGAGCAGGCTGCCTGTTGTCTGTCAGAGGACTAATGAAGGTCTGCACAAGACACGTGGTATTTGTATGGAGGAGGACGAGCAGACTGGGAAAATGCTCAAATATAGCATTTAAAGGTACATGGTACGATTGAATACTTGGTGTTGCTGAAGACTGGAGCTAGTCTGTGTGCTGGGAGTATGGATAAGGTAATTAAGCAATAAAAATAGGCACAGTGGGTACTTATGAGAACTATTGAGGTGATTTTCCCATTGCTACATAATGTATAAAGGACTGGTAAAGTATACACAGGAAGGAACTGTATCTTGGATACTTCGAGCTCGAGGTTTTGGTGACTTGAACCCCTCTATGCACCCTCTCAGCAGCAGTAAAGCTGTGTACTAGGAGGCTCTGAAGAGTGGAATCTGCTAGATCTAGTGTTGCACTGACCTACAGGACCCGGCAAGTCTATCTGAGTTGGTCTATAGGGGTAGTGTAGTCACCAGTTGTTGCTGTAAGTACATGGCCAGTACATTTTGCAAAAAGCAATCTGGGGGTTTCCAAGACCCCAAGCAAGGGCACATATCATAGCTATATCCCAAACTGAGTGTCAGGTCTTGGGACAAAGCCTGAGTTTGCAACATGCCCCTGTTTTGGGGGGAGAGGGGAAAACGCCTCTATGAGGAGCTGCAGATTAGACCCAGCACTGGAGCTGGAGCACTGATGTGGGAACGAGTGTGCCAGGACCCCAGGGCACACTATGGAATGCACCCAGTGCTCAGCACAGACACTGCCACCAGCTACCTACTGCTAAATATTGCTTAGTGTTGAAATGGTCCAGGAATTAAACACTAGAAAAATAAAGGTCCATCCTGAAATTAGTCCAAAGCACCTAAGAAATTTAAGCTGAAAGGTTTTCCTAGAACCAACACTGTTCTAGAACTCTAACATACCACCTTAGCATACCACAACCATCGCTTCACTGAGGTGTTGCTCCTGATTCTCCTTCTGCTAGTATTTTGGTGGAGTTGCTTCTGATCAGGGCAGGGCAATTAGAAAAGAGGCTGTTTCAGTGCAGAACAACAGGTATTTTTAGGTCTGATATTGTGGCTGTGCAAGTAGCCTAGGACTGACGTAGTGGAACAGAAAAGAGAAACAAGCAGGATAATAAAGAGAAGTAGGGGGCTTTCATGTGCACTGGAGCATTCCCATCAGGTTAAAAAGGACTGATGTGTCTCCTGGCAAATGTCAATGACTTAGTTAAGAAATGGCTGCACAAACAAACAGGCAAACAAAAAACTTGTCAGGAGACTGTCAGGGCAAGAGTGCACACAGCTGACAGTGACAAATCCAAAGAAAACACATAAAAAAGAAAAAGCCCATTAAAGCAGCTCAAGAAGGTGAGAAGGGAAATTAGCCAAGCACCAAAGAGCATCAGATTAGAGTGAAACTTGGTGTTAATGACCGCTAGTTATAGTCATCATATGGCCTTAATGAACAATTTGTCTTTGCCAAAGCCCACTGTCCCCACTGCAAGCCACCATGTTTGATGTCCTTTTAATGGTCCATGTGTTTCATTTGTAAAAATCCAATTAACAATTTGGCTGCAATAGCTCTAATCGTCATCTACTGTTAATATTGTTTCTGTACTGTCAGGAAATTTACAGTTTGTTAAACTGCATTTTGCACAACTGAGATTTTCACACTTAAAGACCTGCAAAAGCCTGTTAGGCTTCTGGAGGTGAACAAACTGGTAAGGACAAGAAAAATATAGCTACAGAAGAAGCAATGCCACTAAGCTGGTGCAGTAATTCCTCCTTTTAAACCAAATTCTTAGCTGCAAAGAACATATTATGTGCTCAAACCATATAATACAGGGGCTGTAAGAGCTTATGGGCTGATGATCAGCATTTGGAATGATCCTGAAAGGGACAGACAGTATGTGTTGATTTATTTGCTGGTGTGCTGACAGAGGAGCACACACTGCTGAGTCATTGTAGCTGGGCACCACTTCTTCTATCCTATAAGTCAACATGCTGTGAACAACCCAAATCAGGAGAAAAGTGCTGCCCCAGGCACGCAGTGGACTCAAGCGTGCACAGCTCTGAATGTACCAAAGTAAGAGTACTGGTGTAGTTTTGTGAGCCCAGCCCTTCATCTGGGTTAATATGCACCAAGCTGTGCAGCGTCCTCTTGCCCAGTGCCATGCAGGAGTGATACTCTGCACTGGGGTTGTGCTCCTCTCTGGCTAGGGAACAACTACAGGATGGACCTGGAGAGGGGAGATGGTTTCCTGAGCAATTTGTTTCTCCATTGCCTCAGCTATCCTGCTCATGTTAACCATAAAAGTGGTTAAAGTGCAGTCTTTAATGTGACATTTGTAGTTTGTATTTTTTTAAAGTGCACTATTCCATCCCACTTGGCTTAAAAAAATCCTCCATGAATAGCGAACAAAAACACCCACATATACAAAGAGAATTTCAGTCCCATCATAGGCCAACACAGAGGTGGTAGGGAAAAAAGTTGATGCATTTGAGGGACAATCTTGAAAGTCTGGCTATTTATATCCTGGCTGCTGAAATGATATCATATGAGTCAAACAAACAAAACCAAACAAACAAAAAGCCAAACTCCAACAGCTCATGAACCCTTCGCATAATTGCATTCACTTACGAGGTTCACAATGTGTGACTGATGCAAAGGACAAAATTATAACCTGATGATGATGTGGACTGACTGCCTATCCACTAACAACACCCTTTGGGGGTACTCAGAGGTCTAGAGTAAATAGGAAATGAACAATTTCAGAACATCCTTAGTATCACCTCATTATCTCCTTTGAATCTAATCCTATTCAGGTCAGCAGACTGTCAACTGTACCTCTCAATCCTCTTGTATTTGTTGAACATCACTGCTTTCTTAGAAACTATACATGCATGTAGTGTACTATAGGGACATACAATGGCTAATTTAACTTTGTTTTTGGCTTTCTTATACACTTGGAGGTGAAAAAATAAATCGGGATTTTTGTAATATCCAGTTATAGATGCTGAAAGAATAGATCAGTCCAATATCAATTTTCTTTTCATCCTCCTCATTGATTCATGTTCCTCGATTTTCTGCATTAATTGGTAACATATTTCTATACTGTGTAGCAGTGGATAGACAACAACCTGGAAAACAACAAACTAGCTTTCTATTTATAAATAATAAATATCTTCCCTTTTTTTTGCAGCAGGTTAGTTTTATTTTTGCATTTAAAAAAAAAAGACAGAAAAAAAATGGAAAATCTTTGGGATTAAGAAGGATTGAGACTTGGTTAAACTCAGAAAAAAAATCTGTATATGAACAGAAACACAAAATGGAAGTTGTCTCACAATTGTCCCTGTTGACAGCATTCATCTATATTTAAGTGGAATGTAAGTGGATCAAGACTGCCCCAAACCACCAAGACCTCCTTCCAGCTACCTGACAGATGTGAGTCCTATGGAAAGAATCTGGGTTTCTGGAAAATATATTGGGTTTTCTTGTGATAGCAATGGACAAGATGATTTTCACTAAGACTAGTAAAGCTTAGTGTTAATGACAGAAATAATTTTACAGAAAAGTCAGAGGAAGAAAGGAAAACATAGAAAGGGGCTGATTAACAACTGCACTTAAACAAGATCAAACAATCTAATAAAATTAAGTATCTTTGCAAGACCAAAATAAGATCCAGAAAACCAGACCCTATTTGATTCAAGTAATAAAGATGTTGCAGCCAATAAAAGTTTATGTGGAAACATAATCTTCTAAACTGATAAAAACTAATTTCACCCAGAATAGTTAAGAGGTTATACCTTTCTTTATTTTAAATTTTTATTTTAAATCCTTTTAATGTCAGTGGTATTTCATAGATTCTGTGAGAGATCTCAGTGTAGAGCTTGAGTTTTTGTACTGTAAAATGCTGAGCATCCCCATCTCACCAGAAATCAGATATCAGCCCAAAGAGAATAAGATACATAAATGATTATTATTTCTGTTCTGGCATTACTCAGAGCCTTTATTGCTATTCCAAGACTTTTACCTGCACCAGCATGTCAGGAACATATTTCCTGCCCAAAAGATTTAATCATATAATTGATTGACTTTTTATATTTGGTGGATGGACAGGTTTTTTTGCACTTTTTTGCATTGAGTGTAGTGTCTTTACAGGAGGTTTCATATCTTCTGTCTTTATATATCTGTAATGTGACCACTTATATGTGACCTATATGATCAACGGAAAGAAAGAGGCACTTTGGGGGCTTTCGGGAGATGAGTTATGCCTTAGCAGTGCCTACTTGCCTCCACTGATATTAAGGCAGACTGAGGTCAAATGTAAATTCGATCAGACAGCCTACTCACCTCTGCTAAGTGCGCCAAAGAGTAATGTCAAAAAAAATTACTGTTGGCCTAAATTATATTTCCTTCCTTTTTATCCTCAATTCCTGTCTCAACCAGCTCCCTGGAGATGCAATGTTGTTACTGGATAAAGTTTAATTAATCAGTTGGTTCTCCATAGCAGAGACTTAATACGAATTCTCAAATGATCAACGTTCCTTCACAGATTTGATGTTAGCCATGTCACAACCCAAGCTACCATAGCGGCATACAGGGCAAGTAGAAGACGTTACAGAGAAGAACAGACACATCCTATAGCTCGTGGTGTCAGAACGGCACACAGTTTGTGCAGCTTCTGCCATGCAAATATGTTCTGGACCTTGAGACAATGAGTCTTCCAGCTTCCAACCAGTACCTTCTGCATCTCTGCTTCTTCGGACCAAACGATGAGGAGGGACCCACATCAAGTCATGTGGTGGGAAAAGGATGGGAAAGAAAGAGGTTTCAGGATGGATCCACATCCACATACATGTGTCTCCTGTCTGGCCCTTGGAAACACAGGATTACTGGTTTTGTGCCATGGGCACTCTCTGATTCTTGTAGGAGAATGTAGAGGAGACACAAACCACAGTGCTTCCCATTCTGCACCTGTGTCCCTGCTACATAACACAAGATTTGGCCTCTGTTTTGAGTTTCCAGGTTCAGTTGATCAAAATACGATTTACAGACCAATAATAGAGTATGCAAAGCATTCTCAATTCCCACAGTATTTACAGTAATTAATGTTGGTGTCAGTTGACTGGAAGATGCAGGGGAAGATAGGGAACTTAGAAAATCTGGCTCCAAACCTTTGAAAGTTATTTCTACTCTCTGCAAAGGATTTTGGATGCAAGTCCTTGTGAACCCTTCAGAGAGCTCAAAGCTTTCAGCATTGCATTATTACCAAGATACATATTTTTATTTAAAAAGTGAGTGGCTGGTTTATGACAGTTTTTCTTTATTTGCAGACAGCATAATACCAGCTGGATTATTTCTCTATGGGCAGCAACAAACTACAGGATATTTTAGTTGTGTTGGTAATTCCATGAGTTGGATGCAAAGGAGAATTTGATCCCAGCAGTATGCAGCCTACAGCTGTATGCCATGTAATGCTCTCTCAGTTGGTATATTCTATCACCTTTTATATACACATCAAATGTATGTTAATCTCCACTGCAACAAATAATAGTGGCTGAAATAGCTAGTCTACTGACAATGTTTACTGACTTATAGTCTATACTTGTCTATACTATGGATTTGAATTGACCCATCTACTGCTGTAGCTGCACAACTGCAGTTCCATTAGGATGGACTCTTTATGGCAATCAACCAGAATCTGCAGGATAATATCATCACCTGCTTTCCAACAGGCGTAACTTCCACTGGTGGAAATGGAAGTTTTGGCTGTCACAATAAAGATTTGTAATTCTGCAGTCATACCAGTGAGTGGAAGTGGGGAGATCCGAGGTGTAGACAGAACTGTAGAATGTACACTTCCTTTTAGAGTCTTAGTTGCTCATCAATTAATTGCCATGCAAATATATGCAAATGAGCTGGAGTTTTCAAGAGATAAATACATTAGAAAATCCCCTACTCTGCTGGAAAATTTAACTAGAGGAGGACTGAGACTGGCTGTTAAACATAACAGTACTTATGAAACCTACAGTTCAGAAATTTCCTAAACTGTTGACTAACAGAAGCTGAGGGGAACATGCAGCAGGACAGCTCTGTATGCAATTTATGTTGGTCTCCTAAGTGTTTCCTGAATATCAGTGACTACTGAATGTCAGCCATAGGACAAAGTGCTGGACAAACATTCAGTTTGATCAATATTGCCATTCTTATCCACAGTAGTATGAGTAGACCTAACAGATTCAGGTCAAGTACTTGAAGATGACCAAGAACCCTTTTCTTGCCATATAAAACTGTCCTAAAGCCCAATTCTTGGCCTTATAAGAGCATTGTCTTCTGGCAACAATTTCAAATAATTAAATATTCAGAATTTGGGGCCTATTTCACATTGTCCAGGAACAGAAAGATGGGAAAAATTTCCATATTATTTGCACAGCCTCGAAGTACTGATTCATTGCTGATGGATTTTGGATTAGACCCACATTACCTTCAGAGAGTCAGCCTTTAATGATAGTTGTCACACTCGCTGTTCTATGGGTTTAAAATATTTATGATGAAACTCTTGCGTGGTAAAGTGGCAAACATGAACCAGCTCACTGATGGAGCTGCTCAGGTAGGCTTATAGGTAGGACCTGTTCAATTAGATATGAATTAGATATTTAAAAGCTTGAACACAAAAGACCTGGGAACTCTCAGGTATAGAGGTGAAGAACCAGCGTGTGACCTCTCATAGGCATAAGCAGCCCATGAGCCTTCTGCAAGAGGATGGGCATCTTCCAAAAAGGTGTTTCATCTGATCCTAACTGTCTAAGATGTGTGGTATATATTTTTTATGTGGAGCTGATATCTCTTACCATTGGTTAAAGGTTAAGCTTAGATGTCTTACCTAGAACAGATGACTTACTTTATACCGCTGAAGTCAGTTGAGATGAGTTCCTCCCTCTCATGCTCTATTTAGAACTGTGATGAAACCCATGGCCAAAATACCTGAGGAAAATACTCAACGGGAGTAAAAACCATATATTCACTGCAGTAAAAGAGAAAGAAAAAGTAGAAAATAAACCTCAAACAAATATATGCTGATTATAAAAATTTGCTGTAAGAGGATGTGCTTATCCAGACTAGGATAGACAAGTTATTCAGAGTATCAGAAGAAAAACCACCCACCATGAAACTGTTTCTCAGTTTCCCTTTTTTGGAAAGGTTATTCTTGAGACTATCCATCTATTTGCTTTTACCCACAAGTCTCCTTTCTATCAGTTATACTCAAATTATACTTTACAACCCCTTGATTAATTTTAAGCTGGATTTCTTCACACATTGTGTTATCACCTTCAGATAGCTATTCTGTTTTGTCCAAAACAGTGTTTACATGCAAGATAGATGTTAGTCGATATAGTTATATAGACAGATAGATATTTAAAGATCACCTCTTCATACTTCTTATACCCTGTTTAATTCTAGCTGGTATGAACAGGCTCACACTTTCAGATCATGATTCAGAGCCAATTAAACTCAATGAAAAGCTCACACTGACTTCAACAGACATTAGATCATGATCACACAGAAGATAATAGACCTTTCAGCAGAGGAAATGAAAATGTAATAATATACTGGCTTAGTGTATAATCATGTCTTCATCTAATAGTGAGCCTCAGTGGCTGCAAGAGTCCACTGGTTTCTTACAAAAGGCCTCCTTTTTGACTCAGATATTAATCTTTAAGTATAGAAGGCCACAGATTCAATTCCCACTGATAGCTACAATGTCTGAAGGAATGCTGCTGCATCTGTGTATGCAGGCAGCTGAGGAACGATGTGAAATCTTTGACTTTTAGAGGCATTTGTCTAAAATAAATAGTATGTAATAGAGTGATTTAGCTCCTGAATTCTTGAGTCATGTATTCTTCCTCTAATCTCCACTCTCAGCAACTATTAAACCTAGTTTTTTACTGGCAGCATATGTGACTGACATGTAACTCTCTAAGCTTTGCTAGTAGAGGTAGCTTTTTGAGTACTGGTATTTGTGATATCAAAATATATGTAACTCTGGTTATTGCAAAAGCTGTATCTCTACTACTAAACTAAAAAATACCAGGCAGTATTCTCAGACTTGAAATGTTGTCCATCCTGGTACATTGTCAGAGTGCTTCCAAGGGCAGATTTAACCAATGTCGTCCAGAACTTCACAAGGTTCCTGGGCACAGATTATAATTTACAGTAGGTTACTTTGGAGGGTAAGAGAACTTGTCAATATAGACATGGGCTTTTCAGTGCCACTTGAACATTTTATGAGTCCCAGGCAAATTTAATTCCTTAGATACATGCAGACAAAGAGTCTAAATCTGTCTCCTGACATCTTGATCCAGCAACGAATCCCAGAGGAAGAGTCCTGTTGTAGAAGTCAGTTGCAAGTGGTATATTACTGCATTTTGAAGAGTGGTCAGCTACGCTAGAGTGAAGAATATTGTAATTACTTGTCTGTATTTCCTGTATTATAAGAACTAGTCTGAGGAGGTTTTGATCAAAGACTGCAATGATAATACAGGAAAGAATTATAATAATGCTTTATTGGTGCTGTACAACAATAACTCATAGAGTCTTTGTGTAGAGCTTTTCCAGATCATATCTGGATGATACATCGAATACAAAAAGGAATTATCCATAGAAAAGAAAGCAAAGGAAAAGTATACACACACTACATCTGTGAAAGTTCCCTCTATTGTACTGTTTGTCATCAGAAGAAACAGAAATAACAATACCAGAAAATTCTGATATAAACTCTATGGAGAAGACTAACTCCAGCTACTCAACTTTGGCAACCTTTCATCTGCTACAACATACCATTAGTACTGTCTTGCAGGTTCCTTACAGGAGAAATAAATGGAAGTTTGCAAAAAGAAATATTTTCTAATGATGGATTCTGACATGTACAGATTGCCAGGATCAGTGGGAACATATTCCCAGTCTATCACATCCTTCACCTCGCCTTCTTTGAAGTTTGATTTATAACAGTTTCCAAGGCTGTAATATGCCATTCCTTTCACAGATTCCTGCATTCATGCTTTCATTTCTATGTAGGCAGTTGTAGGAACATAGATGTTGCCTAGATTTAGCAATAATCTAATTTTCAAGATGTCTTCCACCAAAATTGTCAAGAACCATGTTCTTCTATGATTGTCATCCCCCATCTTGTGGTATTGTCTCCACTCCTTTCCATTTCCCATTAGCAAGGCAGATCTTTGTGTGCACTGCAGACCTATAATGGTAGAAAATTTTTTCCTTCAAAGTACCATATCCATTTACTCTAGTGTGTAACTAACATACAGTAGGTTATAAAATGAAGGTAACATTCAGCCACAGCTATTATCAAGCCAGAGTTTCTCCAATTCATTTCTCAAGTGGGGTATCACATTAACACTTTATTACAAGCATATTAAATACTTGAGATCCCAGACAGGACTCTGAGGAAAAATTCATAAATGCCCACTTTAAATTATAAATACTATATTAAAACCTGATCCATAAAGAAATGACATAGACTTTTAAGTCAGTAATTATTTCAGTTCAGTCTTCTAAAGATAGCTTCTCCTCCTTTTTCTGACCTAGGAAATACATCATAGCATAATAACTCATAATCATAATATTACTATTGTAACTATGGCATAATATTATAGATAATCATAGTATTGAAATATGCAAAAAGTCTGATACTGTAATGATAATTTTGATTCAGCTACTCCACAAAACCTTGACAGTAGCATCACTGACTCATAGAATTAATCTAGCTTTACACCATTTAAGTTCTCCTGACAACACATTATACAAACTCTTCCTGTTTTGTCTTACAGAGTTTGTGTGGGTGGGATTTCATCTCACTTTAAACATCCACAGAAAGGATGACAGCTGCCAAACTAATCACCACAGTGTCTATGGTCAACAGGAAGAATTAGATCCTTCAAGGATGTGATTCATTTAAATAATTTTAGAATGAGAAGAATAACACCCAATAAGTCCCATGTTTTGACTCTGGTGTCTGGAAAGGAAGGTAAGGATGACAAGTTCAGATGTAGACATCTATGCAAGAAATTTCTCTGCACAGGATCTTGTTTTTTGAGCTTTTCCAAAAGAACAATTACTTTGTTCAGAATGTCAGACAAAATTTGAAACATGATTCAAGAGACTGAGAACATCCAGAAGGCTTAATAAACTGTGTACTCCTCATAACCTCTTAACTGCCATTTCCCTGCTGCTTCAACTTTTAAATACTCAAAGTCAATAAAGCTAATAATATATGTCATTCTCACCTAAGAAAACAATGGACTGAATGGCAAATCCTAGTGGGTTCAATTTTGAACAGTAATATCAAAAGAGCTGATTAAAAAGGAGCACTTGATTTTTATAAGGTTTGCGATAGCTATGAAAACCACACTTTGCAGTGATGAAGCTTTGTTGGAACCACTGTTTAGGGACAGAAATAACTAACAAAGATAAATGAGGAAATGCAAAGGAGAAGAGTGAACAAATGCTATCTGAATCAAATTATTTTGTCTCATTAGTGTAAGTACTGCAGCTTAGAGAAAATCAGCACCTCCAGTCTCTGCTGTGCCAGCTCCATCAAGGAGCCATTAGACTCTTCTGTTAACACTTCTAGAACTTGTGCCCATACCTGAGACCTACTGAATGCCCTTGACTTTCCCAAAGTCAGTCAAAACTATGGATTCTCACCACAAGAATGGGAATTTACCATTCTTCTTGTTCAGCTTAGTTACTCCAGAAATCTCTATCTCATAACAATCTTTTTTTCTTACTTACCTGACTATAATAAGCTGCGTTTGTTGAGACATATAAGCTATTAATTCATACTTACCATTTGAAACAGATGCAGAGTATTCTTGATTTTGCTGAATTCTGATTAATTTAATCATTAAATATTCTTGATTTATTATGATTAACCACCATAAAGCAAGAAGCATTGTGAAATTTTCTCTTTTGCACTCTGAAAATTTGACCATCGTTCTTAGGACAATGAGGTAAGAAAAGTAACCAAAACTGGAAGAAACTTTTAAAAAATATTGACAGGATTTTTTTTTTTTTATCCACTTACTCTGACTGTTCCTCTGGAATAAACTCAGAAAGTTCCTTTAATGACAAAAACTTATGAGAGACTATTGTAATAAAAAGAAAACTAATAAACAGAAGAGATGGAACCCAGTAATTACTAAACAAGAATTTTTAATTAATACTAACTGAATTATTTATGACAAAAGATTCACTCATATAATTGCAAAGCCTTTCATAGGACCACAGGCAGTAAATTCATTTTTCTGTTATATTCTAAAAGTACTTCAGTATATATCCTTCTTATAGCAAACATATGATCAAACACAGAAATAACAACAAAAACATAACAAAAACAAGCTGAAGAGTGAGAGGACTGCTTTCAAAACAAAAAGAATAAAATGATGTTTAATTATTCAGTAAAATTATTTAAAACTCCAAAAGCATGGAACTGTTATTAACGTTTCCATTAACAAACACTATGTCTTTGTTCTGATTAGGTTTATTACCGCTAGCAAGGGACTATCACTGAAAGCTACTCTGTGCTTCAAATAGCTCTTAGGAGAACAGAATCAGATCAGCCTCAGAGGAAAATCCAAAGGAGAAATCAGTCTTCTTTAAAACAACAAAGTCAAACAGGACTTGCAAAGCAAAGAGGGGAGATGGTCAACCCGGTGGTGTCAAGGGGCCAGGATATCTGCAGTGCTGCCGCCTCCACAGGCTCTCAGGTACATCAGTCTGTTGTGTCTATCAGAGGCTGGTTTGATCTGATCTGGCCACAGACGAGTGCTCAGGCAAAATGCCTGGAGCAGTGCTGACTCTTCACTCCCATGGCAGCACCAGGATGCTCAGTCCCATGGGTGGGTTAAAACAGCCTCTTTTGAACATTCAGCATCTGGGTATCCTCATGACAGTACACACATCGCTGTGCGCAGGATCCTTGTGGTCTTATCCCCAGGGTGTCCAGGTCACTGACTAGGCATGTGCTGACAGTGACTCTCCCTGTGAAGGCCATGAAGTTTTACAGCACCTGAAAATTGAAATAGTAGTTTAAAGCACCAGGAAATATCCTGGAAACTTTATTAATTTCCCTTAAATCTGTTCAAGACACAGGAAGGGATTTAGTTTGTGTAGTCTAAGAAAAGTGAAGTGAATTCTTCACAATGAGGGTGGAGAAACACTGGCACAGATTGCTCAAAGAGGTAGTAGAAGCCCTGGAACCATTTAAGATCATGTTGGATGGGGCTCTGAGCAACCTGGTCTAATGGAAGGTGTCCCTACTCACTGCAGGGGGGTTGGACTTGATGGTCTTTAAAGGTCCCTTCCAATCCAAACCATTCCATGATTCTCCAAATCACAGTTTGCTCAGGATGATTCCTGTTGGCTTCATATTTGGTGGAGTGGGGAGTGGCGCAGACAGTACCTATAATTTAGTCTATCCCAAAACAAAAATTGTAACAGTTCAGGAGGATTCTTTTGAGCCTAGCTGTAAGTCATGCAGAACAGACTCCCTGTAGTTCAGGAAAAAAATTCTTTTGAGCCTCCAGGAAGAGAATGTTTACCAGAGACTGGACAAACCACTCAGACCAGAACAGGTATTCCCTGCTCACCTTTTCTGATCATCATTTCTGAACTGCAGAAAATAGGTGCTGCCAATTTCTTATCACTCCCCTCTATCCTGCTACAAGCATCAGATCTATAAACGTATTTTAACAAGTAGATGTGGGCTCCAACACAAACACATGATTCCAGTCTCAAATAAACTCTTGTTTTTCTTCACTACAGTTCCAAAGCATCAGATAAAAATTAATTCATATTTTAACTGATTCAGTCTGAACATTGACGGAATGTCAAACATAGTAGATTGTTTGGAGTAATACCCAAGACAAGGACCCTACTCAAAAGCTGGCCATGGTTGATCTAGTTACCACTGAGTACAATTATAACCCAAACCTGTTGCAATGGGGATGGGGATATTTGATTTACTTTGTTATGTGGTAGGAAACACTGTTATTTTTTTAGGAAAGCACTCAAAAGCGCAGTAGTGACTCTCTCGTTAATGTTTTGTTGGTTTTTTTTTTAACCCGCCATTTGCAATCTATGGGATGAGGTTTTGTATTATTTTGCAGCTATTAATCTGCAATCTTTGCAGCTCATCTGCCACCTTGTGGCCCCACCGTAGACTTTTCTTCGAGCTGAAAAGGAAGGATGCCTTCTTTAGCAAAATCTCTGCTCCTGCCAACCTGGCAAATACAATGTCCTTCATTATCATTAGCCTGATTAGCCTTTCATTCCACAGTGTCAAAAATTAGAAATCCAAATATAAAACTACTTATCCAGAAGGCCGTGTCTGTAAACTATCAATATATTTTAGTCTGTGTCCTGGTTTTTAATTTTCTGAGCCCTGTATATGTGGGAATAGGATTAGTTACCTCTATTAAACCATATAGCTGATGTTCAGAAGGTATATATCATACAGGAAGATGTCTACATCTACAGAATGATAGAAAATGAGGCTGAAACAGACCTTGTGAGCTCACCTAGTCAATCCTCATCGTCAAAGCTGGACCAAGTCTGGCAGATCATTTTTGGCAGGTATCTAAGCTTTTGACAAGAACTTCAAACAATAAAGATCACCCAGGCTCCCCAATAAACTATTGGATTGCTAACTGTGTTACTGCTAGAAAGCTGCTCTTCATAGTTAAGCTAAACCACTGGGTTTAATCCCATCACTTTCTGTCCTGTCCAACAGGGACATAATGAATAGTTTATTCCTTCCTTTCACATATATATAAAACATTAAAGAATTGATATCAGTTTAAACTGTTTCTCTGATATTAACTGATTCTGATATGGATAAATGAAGGATATTTACATTAGAATTATTTGAGCTTGAATTATTCACAAATAACTAGGGATTTAGCGTGTCCAATTTAAATCTCATTGAAGAGGCTTGATTTCTGAAGTGTCTCTTTGCAAAAATAGGTCTCTGTATAGTGGAAAAAAAATCTAGGAAACTAGAAACTGGGACACCAGAAATAAATGGTTGTTTTTGAAAATCTAAACACTGATATTGAGAAGAATGAATCAACATTTTTATCTCACGGTGATAAAAGTTTTAGCTAAAGATCATCAAGATGCTTGAGAACTTGATGATCTTGTAATCTTGAGAACTTCCAAAATTACAGTCAGTACCCCTTCCACCTCCAAAAAAACCCCCCAAACCTTACTCTAGTTTTTATATTTTAGCTCAGTTTCAAAAACAAGCAGCTACTCCATCTGCTGCAGTAGAATGCATTTACAGAGTTGAACTGCATGGTCTACATGCTAATATCATTGTGTGAGCTGCATGATCAATACTCAGAGATAGATTGTATCTGTGCATCAAAAGGGTCCTACAGAAAATGTCAATTTGAGGTGTTTGTAAAGAACAGCCACTTTTACAGCTAGTGCCATGCCTATTAAAGGCACTTACATCATTCATATTAAAGACATCCCTCAACCTTATCTGGTTATTTAGTGAGATTTGTTTTTATATAAAGTGCCACCTGATGTACAGTTTCTTTAGCTGAAAGGGTGGGAAAAAAAATGCACAGCAAAACACATCAGGGAGATGAAATAATTTAACACTCCTTTCAGTCTTTGCTTTGAAACGTCCCTCCCTTCACCAGTTCTTTCAAGGGCAGAAATTAAATACACCCTCTGCCTTCTGTCATGCTGCCTACTGATTTTTTTTCTCCAGTACTTTAGTCCACATTGTCTCTTGCTCACACACCAAAAGAAAGCTATCGCAGATTCTCAGTCATCTACAAACATGGCAATATTGACTTCAGAGAGAGGGAGAGTCCTTCTTGCCTATAAGGTTTGCAGTCCCTTGCAACAGCTATCTCTTAGGTACATTTGAAAATCTTAGTGCCTCATCCATACCAGCCCAGAATAAGTTAAGCCATATCCTGCATCAGCATATGGCAATAGGTGTGAGACGTGCCTACAATGTGGTCTATACCTTTTCTGGATAAAGCACTGGTCTTATATTTTTGGCCTCAAAACTGATTGTAATGGCAAGTGGATTCATTTAGTCCTGAGCACGTCAAGTGATCAGAAAGATTTGGCTGCCATTTATTGACAGGAGTTTAAAAACTTAAAATTCAGGCCACCACAGAGGGCAACAGCTGATACATCCCTTAGAGAGCCGCAATGATTTTTGCCCAGGGGGCAGCAGTGGCACTTGCTGAAGGTTGTCCTCCTCATGACCAGATCAATATGCTGACCAAGGGTCAGTGAAAGGCTGAAGAATTTGAGTTAATTTTGCCTACCTACAGCTGCTGGACATGAAGAGGGTTGAAAAAATTGCCATAATTGTGGCAGATTTCTTCTATCTTTCCCAGAGCAAGTCTGAGTGCAAAAATCCAGGTTTTTTGTTGAAGTATTGCAAATTTGCCCCAGCCTGTCTCCGTGGAGGGGTTTGATGACTGGGGTTGAGGTTGGCCTCAGCTGCCCAGTTATCTGCCCTGCTGGCTCAGAGGTCCCCCACAATCCCCAGGTCTTCTTTACAAGGGACCCACCAGCATGCATAAGCCCTGACAGTTTGGTAGCGTTGGTCCTGAGGCTTGTGATGTAGAAGATAAATCCCTGCTCCTTCCTTAATACTATGTATGTGCTGGGAATGGAAAGGGAAATGTGATGGGTGTTAGGTGAGGGGGCTCAGCTGTTGCTGGCTCATGGGAAGCCATACGGAGGAAGGAGCAGACTGTGGTCTCCATCACACTTCAGTCTCTCTACCAGCCCTGAACCCTGATGCTGCCATTTCCACCAGCAGCAAGCAATGCCAGACAGCCTCTCAGGCAGCATATTGCCCTCAAGAGGGAGGATAGCACTGCAGGCTCCTGTAGATACACTGTCTCTTTGTTTGCTGAACATACAGCATTTAGCATCATGCAGTCCTTGTCAACAACAACACATGTTTTCCATGAGCTACAAGCTAAAGATTTACTGTAAGTGGGCACTAAGTACACTTTGTTGCTTTCTAGTTGAAGTGTTTGTTTTGCAAAATAAAACACTGGTGATCCCTGCTTTAAAAATAACAAGGTGCAACAGGCCCAGCTGCTTCTAAAGTAGAAATATAATCGAGTCTCTACTTCCTGACAAGTTTCTACTTATGAGGTGTGTTACAGCAACCAGAGTGATCCTCACAACTGTGTAGGTCACCACCATTTTCTGAAAATGGAGAACTTCCACCTACTCCACTTGTTTGATGGACAGGAGTGGTCTCTGGGAACAAACCCAGGATGCTCAAAATTGCTTAAACTTCATGTCAATAGGACTTCATGGAGAGGCTGCAGGAAGAGCTTTTGTGTAAGAAGCAATGTCCACTGCATTACAAGGGGGATAGGTACACTGGCCCCCTCTAGATCAAGCAATAGCATGAGTGTGTTGCAGAGGCCTCAGAGCAGCCTCTGTTCCAAACACCTTCCAGGCAATCCAAAAAAACCACTCTAACATGGCATAGAGCTGGCTAGAATAGGGAACAAAGAAGATATCTTCCTTGTGGCCACTGAAGACAGATTGTGGATGAAGAGCTCAAAATCAGTGACACTAAACAGGAGGAATAAAAGTACAAGCAAGGTGACCAATGATCATGCTCTTATCAAGGATGTCTAAGGAGGAAGAGGCGAGGGAAGATTAAATAAGGTGGGTAGAGAAAGGGATAAAATATGGAAAATATTTACCAGGGCCTTTGGAATTGGAAGAGGAAGAAGGAAAAATAAACTTCACAAGCTAGACAGCATCCCTGTGGAGCATCTGATGAGATCACAGCTGGGTCCCATGTGCTACTGCTTCTTCAAATTTCTCACTTACATATGTATATAAGACCATCTGCATACATTATTTTCTATTTCAAAACTAGCCCGAAGAGCTCCCTTGAATAATACATTTTTTATCTATACCAATATTTTAAAACAAAGCAGTTCTGCATTATTTGTTCCAGTCTGTCTGCAGTTTAAATTATACCACAGCAGAATGTTTCAGCATGAATTGCATTTGAAATGTAAAATTGTTTATGCTGCTTTTTTCTCCCTTTCCAATTTAAAACAACCCAATGTACCAGTTGTAATTGATTTTTAAACATATTTATCATCAAAGAATCTTTCCAAGAAGGAAAATCCAGTAAGTGGAACACAAACGGACCTTCTTTACAGCATTTCCCCATGGTGTGGCTATGTACTGTACAAACTACAATGCCAGAAGCTTACACCCTCTAATTACATTTTCTTTATATTTGTGATGAATCAAATTTTCAGCTTAAAAAAAGAACAAATTCTTTAAGTACTGTAATTAAGCAGAACAAGATTTTCTTCATGCTTTTCTCAACACAGCCTTCCACCCTGCCATTCATTATATAGGAAAACCCAAACAAAACTCTTGAGACGATGGAGCATGCCCACCAAAGGACTAGTCTTTTCCCATTAAAGAGCCAAAAGATATTTCTCAAATTGATACACCCAGAAGTAGCTAAGAACAGCTCCAAACTCCAAGTTTAGTTTGTTCTAATTTGTATGAAGTGAAAAACAATGGTTAATTATTTCTCTACCTACCTAGGAAGCACACAGCTGCCTTCTGTTCTCACTGTGAGAGGCATTAAAAGTCCCTGTTACACCCATATTTATAACTTTTCTGGATGCAAAAGTGTTGAAGAAAGGCCATATTGTTATTGTGGTGTTGTCTTGCCTCTGGGAAAGCTCTTGCAAGCAGGGAGTTTATTTTATGACTTAATTTGAGTGAATTGTGAATGGTGCTGTGGTTGTCTGGAATGAGAGTTTGATTCTCTTTTGATGAACATCTCCCTACATAATGAATGTGGTATATAAACTTTATTAAGAATGCAGAAAAAAAACCCCATCTGGATGCCATGCCATAGATTTATATTTTTTTTTAGCAGGAATTAATTTTCAGGTCTCCAAGATCTACCATTGCTTACGTGTAATAAAATGTATGTCTTTGACTTCCCTTATTGGATGCCTTAATGTAAATGTTATTTGTACTGTCACTAAATACCCAATCCATTAGTAAAACAAACAGAGGTATAAGAATTTTCAGCTCTAAATTACCCATCCAAAGGCAGTTATGAAAATGCTATTAATTAAGTAGAAGTTAAGTCTTCATTTCAACTCAAGATTTAGCAAGAAGGAGTAAATTATACACAACAAACTAACAGAAACTATCGATAATTATGGAGAACATGGATAAATAACACCATCAGAAGTATTAGTTATAAAAAAGGAGTTTGAGCAAGGTTTTAATGACTCCTAAGAAGCAGGTGTAAATACCAGGAATTGCAAAACTGATCATCCTGGTTGTCCTGAGGTAAGAGTGTCTGGGCTTTTTTAAAGTGTGGTATCAATTGTAGTAACAACTGTTGTAATAATTTTGTGGACTAGAGAAGTAATTTATCCAGCAAAAGACCAAACTGTGAAGTCAAACTTATGATCCTTGCCACTGTGACCTGAAAACATGTGTTTCATATCCTGAAGCTCAGTACTTCTTGCAACACACAGCACTTTCAGCGTTGGGTCCATGGAGAACATAGCAAAGGCTTAATTTCACCCTCAAACAGGCACATGCAGCCCTCAAGTCTTCCAACAGCCTTGTCCGGCCATATCTGACAATGTATTCCAGGTTAAAGCTCCACTGTCTTGCTGTATATTGGAGGCACAGCCATGAGTCCTGCTATGATGCTGACTGCTAGCTCTGCTTCTGAGGAAGAGTTCCTCAGGATGGAGGACTGGTAGGGCTATGGGTTTAGCAGATAGATAGGATGGGCACTGCTGCAATTTTTTTAATTTTTTTTTTTAAATAAGAACGACTCGACTTTGGTATTTTAACTGTTCATTGCAATAGATGTGCTGGCAGGGAGGACTGTGTTTGTCTGGTGTTTGACTGGCAGGTGTGAAGATGTTATCACTCTGATCTGCTCCAGCAAGGATCAAGGAGAATTTCTGAATTCTTGCATATTGCTGATAAGCTTTGGGGTCTTTATGGATCTGGCATTTGTACTCAGCCTTTGCTATGTATTACAACAAGATCACAATGAGGTTCAACTCAGTTCATGTGGAAGACACTGTGAAGCATGATTAATAGATTGTCCTTACCCAGATCTTTTTCTGAACACACAGTATCTTTCTTGAACCAGGTTGTCATAGCCCTGTAAGCTTTCTTAACATTCAGAATGTCACAGTTTACATTTAGTGTGACAGAGCAGAGTATACCTCTGGTATCTTATCTCCCATTTGCTCTCACTCTCAGAATACTAGTCCAGGAATTTATTTGATGAAGTCAAGTTTTACCATGGAATCATGAAAAATAAGACAAGGAGAGACCCTTAGATGCAGAATTGGAGGGATCTTTGCCATTCCTGACACAAACTTGTCCACTTTCTTTTCTGTTTAAAAAAAATCATCAGTGATGATTCTTAATCTCTCCATAAACACAGCCAGTCTTGATCTGAGAGCATTGGGGGAAGGTTTGTTGCTGAGAGGGAAAACAAATTATTAAAAGATACCTAAAAGATACCTTGTGTAAGAAACCCTGTTTAAAAGGAATAACTTATTTATGATGTATTTGCTTCAATTAAAAATAAACATTAATTGTAATGAAATGAAAACCACAAAATGTCTCTGCAGTTGAAACAAAACAAAGAAATGGAAATGAATGTATTTATAATAAGGATGCAACCAGAGGAGGCCAGCTCCTAAAACTTCTTTTTCTATAATCACAGCTGCATGAAATATGTAGGCAAAAGCCCAGCGTTTTTCTCAAAAAACAATTTATATCTTGCTAGGACAGTAAATTATGCTCACTGCTACTTTAGAAAAAAAGCTTTAAAGGGAAAGGGAAGAAATTTCGTATTCCAGAGGCCTCAGTCTGTCAGTTCTGACTGCACTGGGTGTTGTGTTCATTGATGTCTTTGCATCTTTATTGCGCCTTTAATAAACATTGACTTAACGTGGCAGACAAAGCTTAACTTCTCCCTGAATTTGCTCTACAATGTCTTTGAGAGCAGTGGTGCAAAAAAATCCTCTCCATCTCCTTCCATATGTGTGGGGGTGCACGTAGGCATGCCAGTGTGGGCATACACATGTGCTTCACTCATGCATGTTTGTATTTTTCATGTTGGGGAGCTGAAACAGCTTGTTAACTGTACTGGTTTTGGCTGGGATAGAGTTAATTGTCTTCACAGCAGCTGGCACGGGGCTGTGCTTTGGGTTTGTGCTGCAAACAGCGCTGACAACCCAGAGATGTTTTCACTTTTGCTGAGCAGCTCACATAGAGTCAAGGACTTTTCTGCCTTTCATCCCACCCCACCAGTGAGGAGGCTGGGGGTGCACAAGAAGCTGGGAGGGGACACAGCTGGGACAGACCCCACCTGACCAAAGGGACATGTCACACCGTATGACTGTCATGCTCAGCATGTAAAGCTGGAGGAAGAAGGAGGAAGTGGGGAAAGTTCGGGGTGATGGTGTTTGTCTCCCCAAGTCCCCGTTACGTGTGATGGAGCCCGGCTGTCCTGGGGATGGCTGAACACCTGCCTGCCCATGGGAAGTGGTGAATGAATTCCTTGCTTTGCTTTGCTTGTGCATGTGGCTTTTGCTTCACCTACTAAACTGTCTTTATCTCAGCCCACGAGTTTTCCCACTTTTATTCTTCCTATTCTCCACCTGGGGGGAGTGAGTGAGCAGCTGTGTGGTGCTTAGGTGCCAGTTGGGATACTCAAGTGGCAATAAAACCCACATTCCTATAATCTGATATCTTATGCTTTCAAGAGTGCCCCCAGGAACTTAATGTGGACCTGATGTTAGCAGAAGCTGAATACTTAAGAATCTGCTTTCCATAAGAATTTATTCCTCAGACATATTTGAAAATCTCACCAGTGATGGTATGTCACCATTTACATATTATATAGCCAACCTGCTGTAAAGGACCCAGAGATCTCCCTGTACTCTGGAGAGTATGGGGTCTGCCCATTGCTGGTCAACATGCACCTGTAATAAAAGAAAAGGCCATTTTAAAATCTTTAGAATTTAAGTTTACGACGTGGTGAGTATATAAAAAAAAATATTCTTGCCTCCACCCTTTTTTTATTGATATTCCACCATATGATACTATAACAAAGCTATTTATGCTTTGTAAAATATTGCACAGTTCTGACCTTGGAAATTTGTGATAAAAATAACTACGTGCTGAACTGGGTGCTGCTACTTCTGCAGGCAAGGGTGGAGTAAGGTGAAAGGCAAAGTCTGAAACAAGTCTTTGCTACTTCTTATATCACACATAAAAAGAAGAGAACTACCATCAATATTATTAAAGTCATTGCTGCAGCCACATAATTAGAAACCTTTGCAATCTGTAGGATTTATACCTTTAACTTGCCTCCAGTTATTATTTTGTGATGCAAATATAAACATTATAGGTGATTATTATTGCAAAACATGTCCACACCATTTAAACTACCCTGTGCTTTGTCGGTGCAGGAGTGAAAAGTCCCCTGCACAGTTAAGCTTCACTCTTAAGACAACAAAACAACACAAGACAAAATGCAGGGTAACAAATGAATAGATGGAAAGCCTGAGGGTTACTGGCAGAGAAGAAAAGGGGCAGGGGGGAGGATTTTATGTGATTTTAGAAAGTAGGAAGAGGAAACAAATAGGAAGGGGCAGAATAACAGATGTGCATCACAGGGAAAAGAAATACAGAAAAAGAAAATGTTAGAGGGGTGCAAGAAGTTCAGCACATAAAAGAAAATGGGAATGAGCAAGAATGTAGGCAAGAAGAAACTTTGCCTAAGAAAGAATTTAAAAAGAAATGGACCCACCTTGCTAATCCTCACAATTCACCTGGGAAACGCTCAAGAACAGAGATGTTTCCATCCCAATCTGTTTACTTCCTTTTTTTCACCCTTTCAAGATGAAACCCATCCCAGCTTCCCTCAGTCCTATGAGAAAACTGCCCTCTGGTGAGAAATCACCCCCAAATTTGTGGCTTACTAATGTAGTGGTGGTGTTCTACAACTGTTTGTTCCTCCAGATCCATCATGATATCCTAAAATTGGGATCACCTCCTCTGTTCTCTATGGAGAACATAATGATAGTATGAGTAAAACACTAATTTAGCATCATAAGGAGAGAGGAAGCTTCACAGCAGTTCACTCCAATATGATACTAGGGAAACTATACAACACTGTCAGTGGGTGGAAAAGTGGAATAGTTGTCAGGTAATGTTTTGTTTTGTGATGTTTTGCTGTTACATTATCACACCTAATGAGCATCCTCAAACCAAGGAAACAAGACAGTCAAATTCTAGGTTAAACACTTCCTTCCTGCCACTAAGGTGCCTTTGTCTGGAGCCAGGCTGATGTTTTCTGAAAACACTACTTAATATGATTCAGGTCATGATCAGCCCCACTACGAGCCATTCAGTTCAGATGCACTTCCTCACCTCAGACCATGCTGTAATCATTAGAATAAAATATTTAGAAATCATTAAAAAGACAAATCAGAATAAACCCATTCCTGTATGTGAAGAGATTACAGGAAAGCAGTAAGATGCAGCAGAGTTATCTGCCAAGAAAATATGAAAGAACAGAAAACGCTAAGGAAAGCTGCTGCAAGAGGAAAACATGGGAATTGGAAGATGCTGGCTTTTAATTTTTGGTTTTGATATTTTCTTAGTTTTTCAGTGTTTTTTTCCCACATTCATGATAGTCTCTTACTTATCTTTTGGCACAGCAAGCCAAACCTAGATGAGGGTTATAATTCTTTCTCCTAAAAGACCATTTTCCATTACCTTTGTGCCTGGCACCCATCAATGTATGAAGAGGCAATAGTCCCCATAGAGCTCTGCAGCCCTTTGCCCTGTGGACTGAGGGAATGGATCTGTGACAGTTCAGGTCTTTCTTGTTAGACCCAAGTTAATCACAGACAGCTGTCGCATTAGGCTTTCCCTCAGTGGTGATGCACAGCCCTTTCTGTCATGTCCCCACCCTGATTAGTGTTTCCCTGAAGACACTGGAATAGTATGATGTATACTAAAGCGTTAAATAATTCATAATGAACAACTCTGCTACTCCTTTAGGCCATGAATAAGCAAAAAGAAAGATTTTTGATGGTTTTTCAAGATTAGCAGTTGTGTCCTAGTCAAGGCAAAGAAAGACTGGAGTGATGCCAGTCTGAAGATGGAAACTCCCAGGTCACCCAGCCATGTCTGGCATCTAACCTCAGAGTGAGAGGACTTCACAGCCATGCTTCAGAACTCAAAGCTGTTTCTGGACATTCCTGCATTGATTAAAGTCAACTCGTTTCTACAGCACTTTGTGCTGTGCAGATGTGAATTTGGACCCAATAAACTGTAATTTGTGCCACGAGGACAGGCTTTCAGAGTCTTTTTCCTAGGGACAGAGACCAATCCCCGCAGAAGACCAGAGACAGAAATTGCTGGGGACAGACTGAATGAAAACTCTAGACTTCTATTCTGATTTGCAAGTCAGAGAATGAATATTCACATAAAAACCTCTCTTTTCCATCAGCAGCTGCACTGTAGTTTCTGGAACTACGAAACTGTCATTTTCTTTTGCCAACTTATGATCTTGAGAGACAGAGCCCTAACAAGAGCTGAGATGATGACTGCGCATAACCCAGTAAACTCTTGTCACATGGGACCTGCCAGTGGGGTATAGAGGGTGAGGACTGTTATTGTAGCTAACTTCAGACTTCCATAGCATAGACACTGTAAAGGTGACCCACTCTCGTTTAGCTGCCTTCCTAGTAGATGGAGAGAAAAAGACATGATGTATCTGATTTAATTTAAATATCTACTTTAGAAAGACACAAATCTTATCCTGTACTTATCCGAACGACACCATTATCCTGGGTAGCTTCAGTCAACTGGCTCATCTGCATTGCAGTGTCTACACTGAGTCAGACATATCCTACTGCTCATGGCTAAATTACATATAGACATCATAATTCCTAGTTTGTGCCTCAGAGATGCCTTCTCTGAAAGGTAATGGAACAGCTCATCCTGGAGGCCATCTCTAAGCATGTGAAAGACAAAAAGATTATTAGAGGTAGTCAGCATGGATTCACCAAAGGAAAATCATGCTTAGCTAACCTGATTGCCTTCTATGACAGGTCAACTGGCTGGATAGATGAGGGGAGGGCAGTGGACATTGTATACTTGGACTTGAACAAGGCTTTTTATACTGTCTCCCATGACATCTTCATTGGCAAACTCAAGAAGTGTGGACTTGATGATTGGACGGTGAGGTGGATTGAGAATTGGCTGAATGGCAGAGCTCAGAGGGATGTCATTGGTGATGTGAAATCAAGTTGGAGGCCTGTATCTCGTGGTGTCCCCCAGAGGTCGATACTGGGTCCATTGTTGTTCAACCTGGTAATCAATGGCTTAGATGAAGGAACAGAGTGCCTCCTCAGCAAATTTGCTGATGATACTAAACTGTGAGGAGTGTCAGATACACCAGATGGCTGTGCTGGCATTCAGAGGGGCCTCAACATGCTGGAGAGATGGACAGAGAGGAACCTCATGAGGTTCAACAAGGGAAAGTGCAGGGACTTGCATATGGGAAGGAATGACCCCATGCACCAGTAGAAGTTGGGGGCTGACCTCCTGGAAAGCAGCCCTGCAGAGAAGGACCTGGGAGTCCTGGTGGACAACAAGTTAAATATGACCCAGCAGTGTGCCCCTGTGGCCAGGAAGGCCAACGGTATCCTGGGTTGTATTAGGAAGAGTGTTGCCAGCAGTTCGAGAGAGGTGATCCTGCCCTCTACTCAGCCCTGGTGAGGCCCCACCTGGAGCATTGTGTCCAGTTCTGGGCTCCCAAGTACAGGAAGGACATGGAAATCCTGGAGCGTGTCCAGCGAAGGGCGATTAAGATGATTAAAGAAATGCAGCATTTTTCATATGAGGAAAGGCTGAGGGAGCTGGGCCTGTTCAGCCTGGAGAAAAGACGACTCAGAGGGGATATGATTAATGTTCACAAATATCTAAAGGGAGAGTGTCTAGAGGACGGGGCCAGACTCTTCTCATTCACATCCAACAATAGGTCAAGAGGCAACAGGCATAAACTGCAGCATAGGAAGTTCCACTTGAACATAAGGAAGAACTTCTTTACTGTGAGGGTGACCGAGCACTTGAACAGGTCTCCCAGAGAGGTTGTGGAATCTCCATCCCTAAAGATATTCAAAAAACATCTGGACAAAATCCTGGTTGATGTGCTCTAGGAGTCCCTGCTTGAGCAGGGTGGTTGGACTAGATGACCTTCAGAGGTTCCTTCCAACCTCAACCATTCTGTGATTCTGTGATTCTCCCCAGTTACCATCTTGGGAGGAGAGGCAGGAGAAACAAATAAGGTAAAAAATTCCTATCATTGTAGTCGGTATGTTTCTTGAAGGAGAATTAAAAATCCATATGAATTGTAGAACATAGGAACGAGTTACGATAAATTCATCTGAGGTACCATGCAAGCTTTAGCAGGTAGCAAGATTGCTTCACCTCAAATTTTCACTGTACTTCAACAATTTTTTATGCAAATGATACCTTGTATAATCACTTTCTTGCAAAGCTGGCTTCTGGTTTTATGGATTAAGTCTCATTTACACCCGGAGGGAAGGCTGGGGAAAATGAGATCAACAAGGACATATGAAAGGAGGCAAACCCTACTCTTTAAAAGCTTCCTGCCAGAAGGGACTCAACACTCTGAGATGAGATGGGATGGAAAACTGCAGCATCCAACTAGCCTCTGCAGACCAGCAGCAATGAGAAGAAAAGACTTCTCCTAAGTGCCCTCTGCATGGGACTGCACGTGCTCAGAGTTGAGAAGCATTTTAATCTCCAGATTAAGAAACAGCATCTGACACTTGAAGACAGAGGATCAGACATACATTTATACCAGCCAAGAATGTGTCCCTAAAATCCAAATCAAACCCACAGTTTCCCCAACAGGAATCTGAAGTAACTATGGATTTTAAAAACATCTGGTTTTAGTGCAAAATTGTAGCATGAGCTGGAATTCCCTGGAATAACTTTAAGGGAATATTATTCAAACATTTTTATATTGTATTACATTATATTATTGTGTTCCATTAATATATTTATGCTTCTAAATATGTTCACCGAAATTTGAAAAATGAACCATACATAAAGACTTTAACTAAGGAATAGGTGGCCAAATATGGGTCACCAAGCTGGACTGAGGTTGTTCTCACTACTCTGGCTATCTGAAAATACATTCTTGGGCTCGAATAGCTGGTGGAGAGAGGGCAACGTCAACAGAGCTGTTCAGCCCATCTTAAGGTAGATGTCAGAAGAATCAGCATGAATTTCATTTGTAGAATAAATGAGGTTGTCTACATGGGGTACTTTCCAACACATTAATCACAATGTGATTATACAGAGAGCCTGATGAGAATTCATTTCAGCTAATACTGACTATTTAGCTTGATTCATTGTCTAGCCTTCTTCTTTAATTAAAGGAAAGAGAGGTACCCCTTGAGAGTAATACATGTCCCTTGCTCAGATACTCCTGTTAAGGATGTTTTACCTTCTAGGGATGCTGCTCACTCCCTCACTTCAGTAGGACCATGATTTTGGTGAGAGTCTCTGGACATGAATGCAGCTCAAGCAATGTTCTTATGCTTTAATGTAGAGTAAAACCATAGCTCCAACTTTCCTGTTACTAGTGCGTCTGGACCCTCCAGTATTTTGCTGGAAATACACAGTCTCTTGTCAGAGACACAGTGACCCACTCAAAAGCTGAACTGGGCCCTGACTACTGCTACTGAAATGCTCATGAATCAAATGGTTGAGATATTTGCCAGGTCTGGGGAGAAGCAACCCAAACATTGTCTCCTTAAATCTAATTACACTTGAACAAGTCCATAGATGCATACAGTTCTCAAGTACTCATTTCTCACAGACAGATGAATATTATCCCACATCATTTTCTCCCCTCAGAAGAAAAGGTTAGGCATTTGATTGACAGACATCCTAGCCAGAACACTAGAGTAACGCAGAAGTGTGAGCAGATAGCATCTGGCAGTGTATTTTAAAGTCACGCCTAAAAATGCAGGCATAGAAGTGTACTTGAAAGACAGCAAGTTGAGTCAGACATCCAGCAATTACATTGTACTTAAAATGAGTGAGAAGTTTGCTGCTGGGAGGTCATGAGAGATCACTTTGTCAAGCAGTGTTAAATGAAGCAGTTGCCTTGTGTCTTTCTTCAGAGCTGCTCTGTGAAACGCAGCATCTAGTAATTTAAAGGTGACATGAAGAATAAGGAAGAGAGGTTTGGAGAGAAAAGCCTGGCTGTGTCCATTTGCTTCCATTTGCAACAGCATGGACAAGAGAAGATGAAAGATGACTTTGCATGTCAGTCAGCACACCTCTACATGCTCCAGCTCTCAGCTGAAAGGTGAAGGGGGACTGTGAGGGTCTTGTGCAGGATCTATGCACAACAGTGGGGCTTGGTTTCACACAATGAGGTTTAATTCTGACATCCACTGACAGCCAGAGCAGCCTGGATGTTGAAGATGTCCCAATTCCTCCAATGCAGGTGTGTTGCTATCATCAAAAGCATGGTGCAGCTTTTATTATTGTCACGGTTTTGCTAGGATAGAGTTAATTTTCTTCTTAGTAGCCAGAATAGCTGTAGTTTAGGTACAGTATGGGATTGTTATGAGAAGAATGTTGATAAAGTACTAATGTTATTAGTTGTTGTTGGAGTCCAAGGTCGTCATTGTTGGCTGGTTCACAGCTGCATTAGGACTGGGAGGGAAAAATGTAATTATCAAACCCAAAAATGGCATTTGGATGTGCCAATGAGATATTCCATATCATATCACGCCATGTTCAGTATATTAACGAGGGTTGACTGGAAAACAGGGGTATTCTTTTGGGGATTGCTCGGGCTCACTCTTCAGGGATTGTGGTTTTGGTTTTAGGATAGTCTCTGCTCCAGGATCACTGGATGGGACAGGCTGGGCATCGTCAGCAGGTGGTGAGCAACTGCACTGTGTATCACTCAATTGTATATTCTGTTGTTACAGTTATTATTTTATTTCAATTAGTAAATTGTTTTTATCTCAACCCATGAGTTTCCTTGCCCTTTTCCTTCCAATTCTCTCCCCTGCTCCCTGCGGGGTGGAGACTGAGAAAGTGACTGTGTTTGACTGTAAACCAAAGGAGTGAAACCACCACAATTATAGATATCATTGTATATGGAGTGAGATACTCAGGACATACAAGGAGTGCCTTGGTGCTTCCATCCGCAAAATGTAATTTCTACAACATTTTCATCTGAGCTCAGCATTTATCCTGTCTTCCTTCAGTATGAGCATTCCCAGCATGTAACGTAAGAGCAGCAGACAGGAGTTCTCCCTTGCACACTCCCAAAACATCTTGGTCATACCAATTTCCTGGAACTTTGATGTGAAGCACCAGCTTCAGTTCCTGTGTGGTGTACTCTGTTTTGTCTTGCTCCTGGATCAGTTCCCTGATCCAGCTATGGATTTGCTGACCCTGTATCCAATATTCTGGGCCTTCCAAAATTCTTGGTGTTCCCTAAATGTCTTCTTCCACATGCAGTGCAGTTATATTTAATCTTCCTTCATCAAAGAGCAGCACACAAGGGATTGGCACTATTTTCCTTGGAAAAGGACATACATATAATGTAGTGATGGCCGTTGTCCCAAGGGACAAGACTCTGAGCGCTACTGATTGCTGTGAGAAAGAGATATCCAGTGTGAAAGTTACACTCTGGCACAGCTTAGTTTGTTTAAACATCACTAACTTTATGCTGAATACTCACAGAGCTTAAAGAGGCCCTCAAGTGCTGAGCTGACCCCCCGGTTTGTCCTTTGTGACTGCAGTGGAAGCACACGATAGCATTTGCCCTTTAATGGGATTTCAAAAGCTTTTAAAATCCTTTAATTAAAAAAATACAATCAACAGAAAATAAAGCTGCCCTTTCAATTAAAGAGGACAATTACTTCTAATTGTAAAGCTCATACATTTTTCAAAAGAAGAGATATCATTTTTCCTTAATTGCTAGGTGCTTTGAATAGGCAATTAAAAACGCATTAAATTTGGATCCATAGATAACAAGGAGAAAATTTCTGTCCTGAGCAGATTACATTTGTGAATGTGCCTTTGTTTGCACTTTAAAACCAATAAAGGGTCTCCCTGGGCATATTTCATGATTCTTCCATTATTGTCACTGCAGATAAGATATGAGCATTTCCATTACAAACAGCTGATATTCAGGAGGAGTCGACTAAATGTTCCTGGAGACAGAAGTGTGCCAGGAGAGCTGGGTCTGTATTGTTTTAAAAATGTTGGGTTGCTTAGGCTCCCCTTAGCCATGCAGTGGGTCCCTCTTCACTCTGGGGAATAAGTCCTGGCAATTAAACTGTGGTGGGGACTGTGTTGGTTCTGAAGTGCAGTTGTTCTAAAGGAATTGCGGTCCCTAACAGAAATGTCCCTCTTTACCCCTCATACACTGATGTATGCTGTTAACCTGCTGTAGGGACTAGCTCACAATTGCACAAAATTGGTAGAAAAGAAGAATTCATGTGACCTCACTCTTAACTCCTACAAACATTGACGCATCAGCCAGCTTTACAGAGGAACTTGCTAGCCCTTGTACTGAAGCAGAAAAGCCCTGAAGAGCCATGTTCTTTTCTGCTACATAACATCATCATGGGACAAATTTACAGGTGAATCCATTTGTGCTGCTATTTATCTGCAAACCAAGAATGTAAGAATGATGTAGGCAAAACAGCAGTCACAGCTGAATCTACTTTGCAAACTAGGACAGCTTCTGTATCCCAGCTCTGTTCTCATTGCTCATTTAAATCCTGGCTCTCTCCAACATCGTTTCTCAGTTAAAGAAACTAAGGCTCTCAGAGGGCACTAATAAGAAATATAATTAGTAATTCCCAGAGATTACTAAAGGTGGAAAGGGTGTTAAGTGTAAAATAACGTCCAAAACCAAAAGTTATGGCTGTCCCTCACTCCAGCCTATCGTGCTGTAGGGGTAGAAAGGTGCAGTCCAGGTCTTGTTCATAACAAATATTCAAACCAACATTCAGAACAGATAATTGAAGATCCAAACTACTGTTTCTGAAATTTCCCCAGCATTAAAGCTAACATGTGTTAGAAAATTTTACAAATTATTTTTCTGTTTATGCAGCCCAGTGAATTTTAGCCATTCCTAAATAGTTGACATTACTATACAAAGGACTTTCAAAGCAAAAACAAACCAATAACTGCCTTTTCTCTTTTTTTTTCTTTTTTTTTCTTTTTTTTAATCTATGCTCAGGAAAGCACAAAGCACCTATTTCATTTATCATGATTAACACATAAACTTATTTCAAGACATCTTTACTTGAACTGCTTCCATGCCTGAAGCTAAGACAGCAGAGAGCTGAATAGAAGACTAATCAGGTGCTTAAAGGTAAGCCTATCTAAGCACCTGGATGATTTGGGGCCTCTAATGAAATCAGTTGTGGAAACTTAATTCATTAGGCTTTAGTCTTTATTGATTTCTTGCCAGGACAATTTATAGAGTTGCAGCTCACAACTTCATACATAGATTCTTGTAGAACCAGTAGAAGAGTGAAAGGCAGTTAGAAAGGGTCTTTGTGCTCATGGATGACCAACTCTGGCTCCTGCCTGTCTCCCAGAAAGCTCATTTAGTTCTCCAGGAGAAGAGAGTTAATGATGTGAACCCAGGAACTGCTCACAGATCACTCTTACCCAGTTCACAATAGGGGATCAACCCATTTAATAGGATGTTATTGTCTGGAGCTGCAAGAGCTGAGACAACAGATCAAAACAGAGAGGGTAGAGAGAGCAGTGGGTTTGCTTCAGGGACTCTCCGACCAGTCCAGTGAAAGCATTGCTACAAGTATTGCTATAATATGAGTCTTTACAAATACAGATAATGTTGTTTCTCAAGCCCATTTGCACAGCTCTGTCTTTTAAAAGCTTTCTTTTTGTAACATCTGAGGCAAACTCCATACTAATGGTCAGAACAGTTCCTGTACAAATGAGAGCTTTGATAGTAAAAAGCTCTAATTTATTTATCCATTTAACAGAGAGACTTAACCTTTGGCTTGATTTGCTAGGTGGTATTCACTGCAACGTGTCCTCTCTTTTGTGATGACTTCCGTACTTTGCACTCTCAGCTCTTTACTGAAGGACATTGTTCATGTTGCACTTTACAGCACCCATCCCAAAAGTTCCCTGGTGCCATAATTAACCAAACCAGCAGGTCACTCTGAGCACCTCTCGCAACAGCTCGTGGCAATGCATTCAACCTGGAGAGACAGCATGGTGACATCTGAGTTGCTTTCAGTCCCAGATGTTGACAGTGACCAAAAAAGCTGCCCAGGAAGCCAAGGCTGCCCACATTTCATGGGGTATCACCCTGCCGTGTGTTAGCTGCTGGCTGTGACTGACTTAGTATCTACAATGCTGCTTTTGAAAGGAAGATCCTGTGATTTCAGAGAAACACTTCCAGCCATAATCTCTCAAGAGCCACCTTCCAGCAGCTAGATCTCTCCCAGGGAGACTCAGAAACTCAGTGGCACATGGAATTCAGGACTCTCAAGTCAGGTCTGAGAAAAAAATCCTTAACCTAGGGCTGGGAAGCTGGGAGAACTTCCAGCCTGATGGATGGTCAGTGGAAGCCTGGATGTACAGAAGAGCATTGCACCTCTTGGTGTTCCTCTTGGATGCTGCAGCTTCCCCTGCCACTAGCCCCAGGGCTGTTGAGCATTGCCAAGCTGTGCAAAGAGAGGAAGGAAAATAATAAATATGAATAACAACCATTATGAATGAGCTGTGTAAATGAGGAGAGGTGATATTACTGAGAAGGGTCCCTAGGGCTCCAACACATTTGGGTTCTGCATCCATGATATTTCTCATCACTTTGTGTGTAAATAGATAGATACAGCACAGATGGAGAAAGAATTGCAGAACTTCAGACACAGAGCATGTCAGTAGAACTGGTTGGGAATTTTCTGTTTTAAGGTTTCTGTCCTCTCGGGAAGTGGAAGGTCATCAGAAGAGAAAGCATTTGAGGCAGTCAGCTTATCTGGCTTTTCTGATCAGAGTATTTTAATACCACTGCTTCCAAATTTTCAAAAATACCTGAATTCAGCATTATGAAAACTATTTCTTTAAAATCATACTCAAGTTTGGATATTTTAATTAACTGATATTCACATATATGTGTGTATAGATATATATATATATTTAAAAGATGAAAATAAAAATTAAACAGTTTGATTGAAAAAATTTGTATGGTTTTGTGTTTGAAAGGTCTTTGAGATTGGGATTTGTTTTTTCTAGACTATAGGTTTGCAAAATTTAAGATTTTCATTTGGTGGTAGGAAAACCTTGAAATGTTTTTAATTCCAAAAAAATTGCTAATCCTCAGTCCATTACCTACTCACTCTGGATGGACAAACTCAGGTTAAAAAATGAATGCTGGACTTGAAATATAGTTTTACTCTATGCCTTCAGAGAAAGGGTGAATGCTGAACCTCTTGTTTTGCAATATATTTGCATCTCATGATCAAAAACATTAGTATAAATGAGGATTTTGGAACACTGAATTTATTTATACATCTGAAAAAAAAACATCCTCAGATATTAAGATGATGAAAATATATTTGCCTGAAAAAAGTTGATTTGTACAATATAAAAATATTCCATGTATAGCAAGCTGAGTAGACCAAGTGAATATTTCATACTGGGAATGTGAGATGCATACATATGATGCACTACATCAGGGAATGTTAAGACGTATTTATAATTTGAAGGACTTTAGAGGCTGAAGCAGTTTCAGCGTGGAAGATGAGATACCAGTAAAAAGGGGAGTAATCTTGAAGAAAGCTGTATGGCAGTTCTAAGAAAACAAGGCAGCAAAAGATAAACTGTGACTACCAGTGCATACTTAGTTGTCTGCCTTTATAAATATGTATCAGCTAAAAACAAGTACATCTAGTACATCTGTCTCAATATACGTGTAAAAAACCTAATCAATATGAAGGATAACAGAGTATGGGTTGGTCTGGTGAATGCATAGGTGTTGTAATATATGGATATGATAATAGAAGTCTGTGATGGTAATGAGCATATGGATACTTCTATAAATACCCGCGCGTGGGCTGTTTGCACTGAACTTTGCTCTTATGGGCAATGCTGAAGGCAGCAGTCTGCCATTGCTCTTCCTGACTGGGTCACCGCTAATCAATAGCCTTATAAATCAGTGCTTCTAGGGTGCTGCCAGCCTGGTTCCTTGTGTAAACACTTGTCAGGATCAATTAACGGCCAACCAGGTCCACTGCTCTCCCTTCCCTCGTTTTGCTGCTGCACTGAGCACAGGCTGCATGTATTGTAGTGGCTGTACTTGTTCTCCTCCTATGGTGATGAAGGAAATGGAAAAGCATCACAGCCTCCATTACCAGTGGGATTTCTAAGCTTGCTGAACTGCTCCTAACTTCACTAGCCTTGCTCCCAATTCACTCCCATGTAATCAGCGGGGAACTGTTCTCTCTTTGTGATAAAAACTCAGCAGGAGCATGTGAATATGGATGGGAAGCAACATAATGCAACTACAACCATGGACAGACTGACCAAACGAACTATCTCCTTACAGATTAACACAAATTTAAAATAAAAGAAACAAAAGGAATAACAGATAACTTCTTCTAGAGTGAAGGAAAGTTGCCAGGGAAGTTCCTCAAGGATCTGTCCCAGAGTTTGTTCAGCTCAGCATATTCATAAGTGGTCTGTAAAAGGGAATAAATAACACAAAATTATTCATAATTATTCATAGTCAATTCTGTGTTGATTTCAAAGACTCACAAAAGGATCTTACAATGCTGAGTGACAAAGTGATAAGATTGCAGTTGAATTTCAATACTGATGAAACACAATATAATGCATTTGTGGAAAAAAAAACCATAACCACACATAAAAAATTATAGTTTGTAGGAATTATAGAGAAGAAAGGAAAGGATAGGAGAAGTCTGTATAGCTAGGAACTGTGCAGATAAGAAAAAATGCAAATAATTATTCACGATGCCCAAGAAATAGGCAGTCTGAAATAAAATGATAGGAAAGAAACGTTGGTTTTTTTTTAAAAAAAAGATGTAAATTACTTTTTTATACACTTCCTAATTAAATTGTGGAACTCATTGCCACAGGAAAGTGTAGAAACAAAAGCAAAATCTGGTTTATAAAAGAGCTTAAACTCACTGATAGAGGATATATCATTGTGTATTAATGCTTGCTCAGCAATTTTTTGAACTGCTGTTTGGCAGGAGCTGGTAGGATATACCAGATAAAGTTAACTTCATACATGATCTGTTAATCCTCATCCATGTGAATCACGAACAGAGACAGGATTGGAGACTGCATGCTTTTGTCTAGCCCAGGAAGGTGGTTCTTATATTTTTAATAATACTATTCTTTCCTACTTAAAAAAAAAAAAAAGCCACTGAACCAAACTGCTGTACATTTGTATTAAAGCTAAAGGAGGTGTGAAAAAAATGTGATATACTCCATTTTAAATTGCCAGCCTATAAGGAAATGGATTTTTTTTCTTTGCTTTTCCACTTACTGGGATAATACCCATATATTAATGGATATCCCTGCTTCCCATCAGTCTGATTTTGCCACAAACTTGATTCTTCAAAGCTGTTATCTTGCATGGCAATATAGGGACCATCAAAAAAGACAGTTTTCTTGCAGATTTGTGTCCTATGTCCTACAGATTTATGTCCTATATCCTACAAGCCAGGTTCTCTCCCTTCCTCACGCACTTCAACCAGTTCTTCCAGTAGACCTGTATGGGTCATATGTGTCATGGATGGTGGAGGCTGGCTAGGTGGCTCTTAACTCTCAGGATATATGGGTTTATAAATGCCTCTCTCAGTGGGTCTCACTGAGTTCCTTCTTTATCAATCTGGTCCTTCTTTACTTACCTAAGCTTAAAAGATATCATTAAGATCTTTAATTCTCCACCAGTTTTGAGTTAAAACAGCCAACAGCATCAAAAGCTCTATGAGGGGAACCAACAGACCAAGAACTCCATTACAGAGCGTTGATTCCAAAACAAAAGGGTGACATGAAAAGTGCCATATTACTCTTTAGCTATTTGTCTGCAGAGCTTTTGAAAATTCCACCTCTGGGCATATAGTGATTAAGAGAGAAACTTAATATGTATTCAAGGAAGTCCATTCTTCTTCCTGATACCAGTAACAAACAGAAAAAACAACTTCTAGGACATTTTAATTTATAAGAATATATTAGAGAATTAAAAGGCCTTGTGAGAGGTGCCCAAACTTGTAAACATTTTCGGTGTTTTCTGTTCCACTATGAAAAGGGCAAATGAGCTTTTCCCTCTGCAGTACCTGATGAAACAAGAAGAGACAAACACAAACAGAGGATTGAAACAAATTGCAGACCCCATCCAATTACACAGTTCAAATTCTTAAACCGTGTAAACCACAAGTCAAGCCTTTCAGTTCAGTTTAGTTTAGAAGAAGAAAAAAAAAAAAAAAAAGAATTATTTGAAAAAAACTCATTTTGTCTGAAGCAAAACATTGCAAGCCAGCCATGAGCTGTAAGTTCAAACACCTTTGCTAAAAGCCTCTATTAATTTGCAGTTTATTGCATAGCATGAAGCTGCCCACTCTCGTTATGTTCTTTTTTTAAATGCTGGGAACAGTAAAATATAAGAAGATTTATCATATGCAACATATATTCATGAGGTAAATATTGAGTTGCTGACTCAAATAGATTACTTTGCATAAACATTTCTCATAAAATATGAGTGGGCAGCATATTTAATAAAAATCACAAACAAGTGGAGAATGATTGCCCTGCACACAAAAGCAATATAAAACAAACACCTTCATAAGCAACACTTTCACTACTTACCTCCAAGAGCTGTTCATATATGTAATTCATTTATGACAGTAAACTGGATCTGAGTTTTGCAATTTTAGAATTATTATTCCCTCGAGAGGGAGACAATATGCAACCTTATGGCAACTTTTCTTTTACTTAATACTGCAGATAAATTATTGTCAGGTCATAGGGAGCAGAATAAGCAGAGTAAGCCCTCTTTTCTTTCCATTCCTCCTTCTCTCCTTATTTATTTATTTATTTTTATTCCTTCTCCTTTAAGAAGTTTTTTCCATGAGAATATTTCCTTCCATATAAAAATATAATCACTACTTTGGATAAAGAATGGTCTACAGGTCAAGTTTTATTACTATCCATTAAGAGAACAGTCACTGCTATGGAAGGGCAGAAAATCAGCTATATTGCAGAATCAGTCCAGCACCAAACCAGAAGGAAATAAATGATTTGAGAAATGATTTGTTGGAGCAACATAGAAGTTCACCATAAAAACCTCTTTCTTCACACAGGTGCATGCCAGCAGGAACATGAGAACAGTCATTGGGGGCCACCACGCAAGGCTGTCCATAGCCAGCACAGCAACAGAGAAGGGCCACTGCCCTACTGTGGAGGAGGGCAACGCCTGTCACAAAATCCCTCACTATAAAACTAAAATCTAACATAGTGACCTGACTCCTAGATTACATCCCTCCATATAAGAAAGCCCAGCCTCCCAGTGTCAAGCACAGCACAGAGGGCAGAATCCAGTGCTGTCTGGAACTGTCTAGCCTCTGGAATTTGTGGAAATAGTTACGTGAAAATTTAGTACAAATACATTTCAAAGCAGTAAAACAAATTAATGGAGTAAGGGATATTAAATGCAAAGATCTACTGCCTCTGGTAAGAAATTTGCTGACCCATGTACCATCAGAGGCTGGAAGAACATGGTAGAAAATATCACTTCCAGATTGCTTGGTCTTATATTGCATCTATTATTGTCCACTCGCAGAGACATTACTGAGCAAGATGGACCTCTGCAGCAACACTAAGTTTCTGTTCTGCAGCTGTATTTTCAAGGAGTCTAGCAATTCTCTTAATTCTAATCCACTACTGACACTATTGCTTATAAAGAAAGACATATGTTAATAGTCAGTATCTCACTTTAGTAGGAGAAGTGTAGAAGGAAAAAAGAGATAACACTAGCCAACAAAAATGTAATCTGTTAGTTCCAATTGATGGTTTGTAGCTAGGACAACAAGAGTGTTGTTTGATGTGTTTCTAAACATTAAGGTATTAGTTACATTAATTGCAAGTAATAAAATCTAGGAGTTTCTTAATAGCTGATCACCTACAGTGGGACTCTGATTTTAAAGGGCTTTTCCAATCGAAATGATTCTATGATTTTCAGATCTAATCTAAGCTAACCATGTGCTTCATGTTCTTTGTCAAGTAGAAGTAGAAGCTTGAGTATAACCGTATGTTTCTGGTGTAACATGCTCTAGGAAGAACTCTGGAAAACTAAGCAGTGAAGTAAAATGAAGAGAAAATGCTGGGTAGAGAGAAGTTGCAAGCCACAGGATGCACTGTACACTTAATTATCATTAATGATAAATGTTATAAAGTCAATTACAAGGTCATACCATTTACTGAAAACAAGCACTGATACCATCCTGAACTTGTCAGTGCTGTGCATCATTTTTACTGACACCAGGCAAGTCAGCTGAGAGGAGAGAGTGGTTTTTCCTTCACTGATGCAAGCAATACAATGACACTGCTTTGAGGATAGCTAGTAAAGGCATGTTCTTGTCAGAGGTTGCCATTAACAACTTTGAGAAGTCATGATGCAAGAAAAGAAGCAAGAAAAAATGCATATTGCTGTTCAGCACTGCTCATCCTGGTTTTAGTGGAAATCCACCTGTCTGAAGTACACATTTAGCTTTAAATAACAATCTGCATTATGCATTCTAATTTAACATAATATGTTTTTAATGTTAGTAGGCATAGGATGATATATATTACACAACTTCATTAAGGCCTTCAAGAGACTTGGATTCTTAATAATTCACTTTTCCATAATTAGTCTAAACTGTATGTTTTTTACCTCAACTTATACAGAAGACCCTTGAATGTAACAGCCTCAAGGGTTTAGCTCTGTGTTTCCATTTGTATTACTAGAGAATGATCCAGGGTACCTAACGGCTGGGGTTGGCAGCTCTTGCTAGAAGCATAAATCCAAGTTAATACTGAGTCAAGAGGGTAATCAGTGCCAACTTTCATGTCCATCCCCATCATACCAGACAGTTAAACCATTCACAGACACAACATAGAGCAGATTCTCAGTTAACAAAGTCTCCAGAGGCACTATGATGATTTTTAGTCTAGCTAGCCTGTATTTTCTGAGCTTTGGACTTTTGCCTTCCAAATGGATGGCATTCTCTCCAAGGAGAAAAATAGGAAGTAGGAAGTAGGAAATTAGAAGGGAGGAAAAATAAGGTGTATTGGAACCCTTCTGAGAGAAAAAACTTCAACACAAGCTCTTAGAGCATCCATGAGGATGCACGGGTAGCAGTTGTTGTTCAAAAGGGGTTGAGATCTAAGATTGCTATTTTGTCCACTTTGCTGCATTGTCTGTATTTTATTGCTATACCAACAACTTCTTTCTCTTTTTCACTGTGTCTTATTATCATATCCTCCCCTCCTAAATCTACCCACAAACACACAATATTCTGAAATGGCATCATCTGTCTTACCGAAAGGATAAAATTCTACCATTTGAATTAAAACAAGGAAAAACAGCATGGAGTCTTATCTTATCAGGCAGAATTACTGCTTTCATCCATCATGCTGGCTGCAGTGGTAAGTTATGGCCCAGAACTGCTGGGCAATCACTTGATTAGCTTTTAATTACCCATCACATTGATGCCGTGATAAGAGACAGACTATGTTCCTGATTTCTACATGAATCATGTTAAGTCAACTGGTTGTCCCTGATTAAGATAAATACTGTAAGAGACTAATAAGAGTTTTATTGGAAGAGATTTTGATTGTATCTTCCCCAACAGAAGCAAGTCATGCTTTGTAGCTTAAAATACATGCTTCCCTCTTAAAACATTAGAGTCACAGTGCTAGATAGTGTATTTCTTTGCATGTTTTACAGCTATTTGCATTTGCAGTAGGCACTTTATACTTAGTTTTCAGGGAAGAAGTGACTGCATTGTGAAGAGATGCTGGAGAGTCAGCTCCACAATGTGCATAACTGATTTGAATATTCCATAACAATGTTATTCTTCTTCTGATTTCAGAATCGTGTCCTGCAGCGTAATCCATAAAATATGAATACCACAAATGGACAGCTGTGAAAAAGTACACAGAAATAAAAGGAAAAAACCCGTATGGCTTCTTCTAGTCAAACCAAGTGGCCCTACCAGTTATTAACTTGACCTGTGACACCATGATGGTGAGAAATCTGTTGAGGAAGGCAGAAGCAGGATTAAGAAAAGGAAACACTGCATTCCCCAGACATATATATAAAAACAAAAGCAAGCTGATATTTCTTTGTATTTCTTCCCCAGGTACCACACTTTTTGACAGTGCTGAGATTAACAACCTCACTCAAAATGTGTGGCCAGCCTTTGCACTCAAAATAACAGTTTATGACTTCATTCCCTGGTAAGTCTTGATAAGGTTTCTGCAGAATTTTTTTGATGCAGAGCATTATCGTGCTGCTGTGGTATTGATTGATCCACTGCGAGATGGGCAGGAGGTGCTCACATAGGCTTGAAATCCCCTGCTTGGGTTTGCAAATAGTTCCCCTAGGTGAGATTTATGTTACTGAGATGAAGAAGTGAAGCAGAGTTCACAGGGATTTTAGAGATGTAATTCCAGGTCCTAAATAGTTTGTATATTTTAAAGCTTATGTGTAAAAAAATTCATATATTATTTACATTCATTGTTCACAAACACTGTGTTGCTGGCAATTTCTCAGTGATTACGGGAGAAAGCTAATCTTCCTACTTTTCATAACACAGTTGTCAGGTTTCTCAGGCTATATGCTACAACCCGTTTTAGGATCATTTTTAATTGGCACTTGAGAGAGCTGTAGTAATTCAATTTGATACTGTCTCTAGCCAGTGGACAGTGTGGAGCACCCTACAAGCTCAGAGGATAGAGTTATATTTGCTGAAACTAGTAGTTTTGAGGAGCTGCAGTACATAGTAGTGCAAAACTACATCCAAGAAAAAGGACACAATGAAATGAAAATTCAGACAGAAACAGACATGCAGATTGCAGATCACCTTCACTTGCTGGATTCCTGTCATACTAGAAGTTGCAAAGAATGACAGCTGTGACACTATGGTTTACACTTACAGCATCAACACTCAGCATAGTCATCGACTGAACAGTACTGCATTTCAATTAAAATGTTTAGGATACTTCAATCACTGAATTGGTTTCCTCTAGATTGATTTTTTTTATTATTGCAAATTGATGCACACCCCCTGTTCTCTTATTCTATGAGAGCTCATACTGTGATAACAGCAATCATGAAAGTGCAAATGCTGTTCATTACAAAAGAACATAAGCAGGACCTGCATTATTTCCCTATATTAGTCGTGTGTTAATTTCCATTAGTTACTAATTACCAGTAGTTACCAGCCTCAGGCTCATGCAAGTTCCTAAAAAGAGACAGCAGGAAGTCCCTAAATCTCCTATATAAGTTGGCATGTGAAAAGAGTTCTGCTGTAACTCACCCCTGACCTAGAGCTCATGGGAAATGCTGCAGTCCACCACTCCAGCCTCAGAAAATACCAGGATATCAAATTCCGATTGTTCCTACAGATTTCAACAAAACTCCACTAGAAAAAGTGCTCCAATGAACACTGCTCCAAAAAGTGTTCCAATGCTCTCCCTTATCCTTTTCAATCTGAACCTTGCTCTGTTCCAAAATGGCTTCATGTCAGGATTTAATGGTGTGTACATATATTACACATGAATGGAATAAAAGTTGCTCAAGTTAAAGCAAAAATTATATGTTTTTTTCCAAATTTATTGCAGATGCAGGCACAGTCTTCCTGGACACTAAACCAACCATAAGTACAGTGAATATGGTTAGCATATCATTAAACTAAGGCTAGTACATTGTGCTTTTCAGTGTGAAGAATTGATAAAACCATCCCCTTGGAGAAGTGGCCTGTAAGGAACATAATGTAGAGCAGAAGCACAAACTTCACAGAATAATCAACTGTAAAAAGCTGGGAAGCAGTTGTTTATGCAGATATTCTACAAAAAGGATTTGGAGTTTCTAGAGGATCACAAAGTAAACAGAAGTAAATGCCAAACTGCTGTAAAAACAGAAAAACAGAAGGCTGAAAAAAGGAAAAAGAAAAAAACAAAACCCATAAAATAACTCTTGAAATACAAATAGAAATCCTTCTTTGCAACTCAAAGCTGACCAAATCCCTAAGAAAGCACTATGTTTTGTTTTGAGCATCACAGTTCAAGGAACACATGGATCAGAGAGAGCAGAGAACAAGAGCTCTAGAAATACGACCTGTAGGAAAGACTGAAAGCATGAGGTCAGTTCAGTTTAGAAAGAGGAAGCTGAGACAACAAACATCAATAACATAAAAGATAGATACAAAAAAGACAGAAATAAACAGTTCTTCAGAGCTGAAAGGCTTAAGCTACACAAATGGATATTTATACACTGGGAAATCTTGCTAACTGTACCAATGTTTTAAGATCTGGAAGAGACAGCAGGGAGGGGAGTGGACTGTCATCACTAGAGGTTTCTAGGAACACAGTAACTAAACTTCATCCTGTACCACAGAGAAAAAAAAAAAAACATTCCTGGTGTCAGCTTTAACAAGCACAGACCCATTTTGTCCAGCAGTCATCACCCTTCAGATGCAAAGCAAACAGGGGAAACCACTCTAGCCTTCGTGTGTTAGATAAAGGCTTCTGGCCTATTTCTAAAACCTGGTCTGAAATTGCTAATTAACCTACAGTTATGAAATGCTTTGAGATGTTCTAAAAGATAGAAGTTACTCCGTGACTAATGAGCTGCACAGAAAATGTACCCATTTTTAGTGAAATGAAGAACACGGAGCTACTATTGTTATTTTACCATATAAGAATATATCTGCACCTATCATTAGAGCATTCACACAATTGGTTAGGAAGAAATCAGGAGCAGGCTGTAAAATATATGTCATTATAGGCATTCACTATACATTCTGCTGACTAGCAATCACACCTGGATTGGAAATGTTTCTGTGTCTCAGAAACCAGTCACACAGGACTGCACTTGGCATTGTTGTATACATACCACCATCTTCATGACGCACTCCTGCTTCTTTACTAAATACTTCTGAAATTCAGGGGTCAGCTTAGAATATCTACCTATGGCACACATTTCTCACAGCCTCCTCTTTTAGCTAGTAAATGCAAAATTCACTTTACCTGACTCCAATTTCAAGGTTGGATCTGGTCTGAGATTACAACACATGCAGGTGTGCAACCACGTGTGTGCTTCTACTTTAATTTCTGCATTTCTGAATACACTACTTGTATTGAGAAGACCTAACTCAAGATTGCAGGAGTTGAGCAAAACTTTCCCTCTCATTGCTGCTTCTGCAGCCAAGCGACAGCTAAGGGGCACACAAAGGAATGTGCAAGCTGTTGGTCTTGAAAAATAGAAACAGAAATCCTGTGGAAATGAAAGTATCAGCTGTGCTTACAAGTTACTAAACTGAATATCATGACAGTGTATGCCCATAGTGACCAAAAAAAAAAAAAAAAAAAAAAAACTGACATGATTCTTTTATACTGTACTTCCTAACTTTTTGAGATATTAATTTTGCAACTTGAACATCTTTAAATGGGTATGCATACAGGTATAGAGAGTTTTGCATGACTTCTTACAACAAGAAAAAATTCAAGTATATCCAATATATATCACAGATCATATCTTCATTTCTGAATACTTGCTTTCATGTATGGTCTATGACATATTGCTATCAGATGCTAAATTGGATTTCATATTAAAAGGTGCAAGTGTTACAAGTTCTTGGAGACCATAATTGCATCTGAGGAGCTGCTGAGATTAAGTGTGTCTAATACTTTGGTTCATTTACATTCCCTTGAGTACCAAAAAGGCATTTTGCTTCATAGAGAAGAGGCTAATTATTTTACTTTAAATTACTAATAAATCAAAAGAGCTGAGGAATCCTGTCTCACCTAACAAACCACTTAGTTATAATCATTAATGGATTGGACATTTATATCAATGAGAACAACCTCTACAGTCACCATTAGTGAAAAAATATCAGGCCTATCCATTTTTATGCCGTAAGATACAAAGAGCTAGCCTTTCAAACGAGGAGAGTACAAATGCAAGAACATGTTCAAAATAGAGCACACATTCAGTCTGGAGTTGACCATGTCAAAATCCTTCATGGCCACTGGCCTTGAATGGCAAAATGAGATTTCAGATGTGTGGGGCTCACTGTTAGCCATCACTAAAAATTGAAAATTTTCTTCTTCAACATATTTTGATCATTTGCAGTTAGAATAGCTGCTGGCTGTTCTACAGTAAGTAGTTTTCTCTATCTATACACCTGTCAGGAAAATCCTTCTGTGAGATAGACATTTTCCTAGCAAATGCTTTTTGTTTTGACAAACTATAATTTTCCAAAATATTGCCCATTTTTCTGAAGATCACCTGCCAAAATTAAGCTGAGATGAGGTGTTCTGGGCCCTTTAGATTTCACACATAGTCCATCCCGTCATAGGAAGGAAAGTGGTCTTTGTGAAGTCCCTGCTCTGAAGTATTTTGAAAATGGTAGTTTGGGGATGATAGGAAAATCTTTGCTGTAGAGAGTGCTTATGTTACAGTGGAAGGAAAATAGAAAGAAAAACATAATTGACATGAGGAGCTGTCAAGTTTCTTGGCAATTTCTGATTGGACTGTTCTGCTTTATAATTGAAAACTTTCCTATTTCTAGTTTTCACCAAATGCTTGAAAACACTGAAACATTGAAAACTTGGATTGAAAATACATAGATTTTAAGTTTTAGCACTGATTAAGTATTCAGACATGAACAGACACCACAGTGCTTAGACACTGTGATGTTTTAAGGAACAACCACGTCATTTATGAAGAGTATTTGCTTATCAAAACTAGGCCTGAGTAAACCTAGCTCAGCTGAGCAAACATATACAAATATTTCTGCACATCCAACAACAAATCTAACTCCAATTATTTGGTAGTGAAGTCTTGAGTGTGTTTCTTCCCATCACAAAAGAAGGCAGAGCCCTTGAGATCCATTAAAATGAAATTCTGAATTCACATTGATTTGAGCAGGACTGATACCAGGCCTCAGACACATCTACATTTTTGCATAATGTTTTCAATGTACAAAAACTACTAGTTTCAAATATAATTATGGTTTTATACCTTCCCCATCTGTAAAATATGGGTAACAGCTGTTATCTAACTCCCAGGGAAATGATGGGGTAGCTCAGATTTGCAGAGCAATCTGGAAATGGAAACTTTACACAAGAGCTAAGTATTACTTTGGTTACTCTCTATAAATCTTTATCATCCACTATGTTTTCCAGAGAACTATATCTACAGCATTTAGTTAGATATTTAGATAAGGTGGTTTGTGTTTTTTTCTGTCAGACAGTTATAGCTAGAGTCCTGCCATATAAGATGAAAAAAAATCTGTCCATCTTGCAAGTGAAAACAGAGAACACCATTCACATCCAGATCTCCATGCACCTCATCTGTTTCAGACTCAGTTTTGAACTACTGTAAGGAATTTGCTAGGATTTTTTTTTTTTTTTTTACATTAAAAACATAAACACATCTGGGAGGCAGCTCTGAAGAGCTTTAATCCATACTGATACCAATTTCTTCTTCATAAGAACACAGATAAATACTAACCACGCCCCAGATGCTCATATGTTTACAAGTTAAAGTAAGAAACAACAATGAAATATTTAGAGGAAATGTAAAGATATCAAACTACTTGCCAATATGTTTTGTTGTTTTGTTTTGTTTTTTTTTTTTTGTCTTGGTTATGCTCTCTAAAGTCCCTTTTTTTCTTTTTTTTTTTCTTTTTTTTGGCAGCAGCATCGCATGATCAAAAGAAACCGATAAACTCAACTATTTTTCTCCAACTCTCCAAAGTGAACTTCAGCAGGCATGGAAGCAAATGATAATAGTCAAGCTAGATGAAAATCCAGTGTGACAGCCAGGAAGAATTATAAGAATTCTTTCAAAGACATAATAGTGTAATAATTTCTGTTTGTGCTGTAGAAGGCTCCCTATGAGAACCAAGATGCACATTTACATCTTACACAATAGCTTTAGCAATACTAAAACTTCAGCTGAATTATCTGATAAGAGTCTGATTAGAGGGAAATTCCCTAGCAATTAAGAATTTCTGCCTCCTATGACTTCAAAGCCCAATAGAAAGTCTGTCTTCAAAGACTTTGTCTTAGTAGATCTCATCTTTAAATTTAATTTATGGTAAGTGAAGTTTGCCCCCACCTAAAGTTTTTTCAGCATTTGTAAAGTCAGGCTTTGAAGAGTGATCAAGTTACTCAAGAACTTTGAGATTTTTCATGTTTGTGAGAGGAATCTTTCCTTCAAGGTTTTAACATAACAACAAATATTTAGAGGAAATTAATACTCATAGACTAAGGGCATGTCAAGTTTATTCCAGCATTAATGGTTTAACAACAACAGTGATTTTCTCTTGTGCTTTACTTCAGTGTAACCAGCTTTGATTTCTCTTCCATTTACCAAAACATAATTTCCTTTCCCCTTGATTTAAAAATAAAACAAAAACAAACAAAAACCACACAAAAAATCAAAAAAGTCTGAAACTTGAGAATAAAACTAGCAAAAGTTCACTTACCAGGAGCTAAGCTAAAAGAATCCAGACTTCAACAACAGAAAAATAAATAAACAAATTACATCTCTAGTTGAAACTCACATGAACCTGATTTATATTTAAATTTCTGATGTTGTCAATACCCTTGGGCTGTCCACCTAAGTGACAAGGACAAGGCCTGTCTCGTCTTCATCGTTTGCACAGTACCTGTCATCCTCCTGCTCTGCTTGCATCTGAGATCCCTTTAAACACTACAACAATAAGAGGAATACCCAGATTTCATTTCCTTTGCAGGAAGGTTATCTGGAGCTTACAGCCAATTTTGACATCTAAAGAAGATATCTAGGATCTGATGGGCTTCAAGATACAAACTGGAGGAAATAATGGCTGTAATTACAGTAGTGAGTAACATGCCCCAATAGAATTAGATATGCGGAGGAAAACAGCACTATGAACCTAACGTGCACCGTATATGTATTACTGATTTTATTTCAGAAGAGCTCAAAGTTAGTTCCCATGGTCTTTTCCCATCTGTTAGAAGCCGAAGCATGTTAGATGCACTCCTGGAGCTTGTATTCTGGGATAGTTTTCCTTGTCAAGCAGCTCAGTTCATGTGCTCCAAGAGTTCTCTGCAACATGAGCCCAAGGACAGTAACTGGAACTGCTTCAAAAATGCACTCCAAGAGAAAGTGGTAATTAATCTGCCTTTAGTTAAGGTGATCACATGACCAGAACGTTACCACACATCAGCTTAGCTGTACTGGCTGCAGAGCAGTTGAATTCAGTTTATCATACAGTGAAACAAGATGAAGTTAAACTGCAGTGTGTTGTGTTTGTCACAGGCACAGAGCACGGACATAGGCAGTGCTCACAGTTCAGCTGATGCACCATGCTGGAGCTTCAAAGCTGTATGTACTCCTGCAGTGACTTTGAAACCTGGCTGTCTATGGCTTAAGCAAGGTTGTGACTCCTCTTGCCTTTAATATGCTAGGACCCATCCAAACCGTACAAAGAAAAGAGAGTTAAATTGTCCTGTCTTCTGTGACCCAGCACTAATCAGATAGTACCAGAGAATTTACAAGACTACTTTCATCTCCTTTACAGCCCAGGCTTGGAGGTCTGGATAGTTCAGGTAAGTTTTGTGAATAATAAGCTCAATTTCAGGCTCTTCCCACACCAAACTCCAAACTTGAGATATGCCCTTCGATTTGCCTTCTATTTTGAGCTATTGGAAGGTACTGGACATTTATTCAAGCATCATACAATTCAATCATGTCAAGTTTCAACCAATATTATCAGCACAGATCTCTATTTGAATGGATTGCATTTTTGTTCTCCTGACAGGTTGTTTTCCATCTTCTGGGGGATAAGTCAAGCTGCTATGCTCTACTGAGTGACTGCTGGGGAGGCAACTCATAAGAAATTTAAACTGATCATCGGTCTGTCTGGTTTGAACAACGATTCATTTTATTCCTCGAGTTCACTTTGGATTTCATAGCTGGAAATGGATAAGATCAGTAATAAGAAGTCGGCTTTGAGTCACTACCTAAGGATCTGTATTTCTACATGTGGCTGCAAGGAAGATGATTCTAAAGATTTCTTCTTAATGAAGGGGCCTCTGCTTAAAGTACTAAATGCTTTTCAGAAATAGTACTACAATCAGAATGAGGGAATGTATTTTTATTGCATTTTTTTATTTATTGCCAGATCAATCTCCTACATTTAAAACCATGGGTATGTCTAGGTGTTATTCTCATTAACATAATGGTAATTGTCAGGGGTATATTGGACATCTTTGTCTCCTTCATATGAGAATATGTGAAGACACTAACATGTGCTACATACATACAGCCAAAAGCACAGATAAAAATTCACCATGAAGTGACAGAGCTTTTCAGCCACAGGTCTGAAAAGTCAGACTAGCATTATAAACAAACCAGATCCTGACTGAAAAAAATCAGTTCCCATCATATAGCTTCTGCAAGTCAAATTACCCCTTATTATCCTTGGTGCAGCTTTGCTACACAGCTGCAGAAAGGTAAAGGTTTGGAATTTCTTAATCTAGATTATTAATGATGCCTAAAATGAAGCAGATCCAGATTATCTGCTCTTTGCTGTCTCAGCTTTGCATCACCAACTGTCCTGGTTTTTGTTAGGATAGGGTTAATTTTCTTCTTAGTAGCTAGAAAGCACTGTGTTTTGGTTTCAGTGAGGATTGTTATGAGAACAGTGTTGATAACTACAAGGATGCTGTGCTTGGGCAGTTTCCAAGAACAGAGGACTGGAAGGGGGGAGTGGAGAAGAAAAGTGTAGCAGTTAGTAAAACCCAGAACTGGCAGTTGGATATGCCAATAAGATATTCCATATCATAATGTTTAGTATGATCATGTCATACTAAACATTATGATGTTTAATATATTAACCAGGATTGACTGGAAAGCAGGGGGATTCTCTCAGGAATCGCTCAGGCTCATTTGCAATTTCAGTTTCGAGGTTCCTTTTCACTCCTCCGGGATCGTTATCAGCAGGTGGTGAGCAATTGTATTGTGCATCATTCATTAAATATACATACTTGTTATTATTATTACTCTTATTATTCTTCTTATTTTAATTCTATTTTACTCTAATTATTAAATTATTCTTATCTCTAACCTACAAGTCTCCTCACCTTTACCCCTCCAATTCTCTCCCCAGTTCCCTGGGTGCAGGGGAAAGGGAGCAGGGTGAGGAGGGCTGCAAGTGGCTGTGTCTTGTTTAGCTGCCAGCTAAGTTAAACTATCACACCAACAAGTAAAGTAAATCATATTGAACAGGTCTGAAAGGGGACACTAAGTGTCTTGAGTAAGAAGCCAAGTTTTGTCATGCTGAATTCCTGGATGGAATTTGAGGGATTAGGTGCTCCAGACTGTCTCCAGATACTGGCTTTCTGTTACTACTTGATGAGATTTTGGGGTTTTTTTTTGTTTGGTTGGTTGAGGTTTTTTTCAGAAGTCAAGGCGCTTTGGCTATAGCTTCTCCAACAAAAGCTGGCCATGCAGGCTTTCATTTAGGGTAGCTTAGTGTATTTTAGGATAGAACAGTATATTGTCCTGCTTGACTTGCTAAAACTGTGCCCAGCTTCAGCAGCTGAACATCTTGCCACACTGCTCACATTTTTTTGATTCATAGTTAACTTTCAAGGTACAGAAGAATTTCATTATCACCTTGTACTTATTTCTTTACAGATGGGACATGGTTACTGCGGCTAAGAAAGAAAACTTATAAATCCAACTCTGTATTAATCCTATACATTACTTTTCACTGTCTTATTCCTTTTTCTTTTTGCACTACTATATCAATTAGTTGGATGTGCCACAGTCTGGAATGGAAATGGTGAGTCACATCACTAAGGCCCAAGATATGCACCTGTTTTGGAGAAAGAATTTCATAGCTGTGTCTTCTGTAATAAGGGAAAATGAGTCTCCAAAGTCTCTGCAGATCATTCAGAGCAATAACAATACTTAGCAGTTACAGCTCCTTTTCTACTAACCATTATCTTAATTGAAACAGAAGAGTTTGATTTTTCTTTCTCTGCTTTACAGCTCCCTCAGCACCACTCGTGCCGTTCAGCTCTATGAGCCATGATGTCCCAAGGGGCACCTAGTGAAAGGGCTGATCCTTTTAAGAACTCCTCCATTTCCCTAAACGTACATCTCTGGAGTCAGTTGACAGCAAACTGAGTTCACATCAGAAGCAGCTCCATGCCACAACAAAAGCAAGACCCTTTGGTCCCTTCTGCACTATGGGAAAGAATGAACACACTCGGACACTCCAGAGGAGGACTCCCTCTGCTATTGCCAAGTGCAACGTTGC